>NC_051136.1:1314759-1487135 GCF_014839805.1 Manduca sexta
AAAAGGCAATAAAATTTGTAATCTAAAGCCATGGTTTAGCGAAGACATTGGGTGCCGGCATGGTATTAAAAAGATAAATTGGGAATTTAGAATGTTGGCGGTGTATTAAAAGAGCTAAAATGGTCAGTAAATTAAGAACCAATGAACTAGCTATTTTAATAAGGTTGAAACTACAAATTCCTGGATACAAGTAACAAAAACATATTCTTATTACTCAAATAATCATCAGAATCTCTTAGTGAAATCAGTAATGCCAATGAAACGGATCTCAAAACTGTTTCCAAAATTCGGTATTAAAATTTTTTAGACTTCAGAACAGCCGGCTTTTCCACAAAATTCTAGAAACAGCTTCAATTTCTAGACTGGAATTCCCACTCCTATTTAGATCGATAAAAAAATGTACGCCATCACACCGTCTTTGATCACTCGCACAGAAGAATCTCGGATGCCAGTCAAACAATATTAAAAACTACAACGGCAGAATGAAATTTAAACTACACGCATGGAATTGGCAAATTAAAAAGATATTAATTTTCGGTGCAGCCTCACAGGCAAGGCCCGCGTAGTGAATTCATAAAATTTGAATGAAATAAATCATGGTTTGGTTTTATTAAAAATTTCCACCTCTAAATTGGTAGTTTAATCAATTTTTGTTTTAGATGGCGTATTCAATGGTATGTTGTATTAAATGTAATTATGGGTGATTTTTCAGTGAACATGAAATATCTCAAACGGTGACGATCGCAATGCAATGGGTCGCAGTACAAAGTTTTAGGCGGTTTTGTTAATGGCATTAGGCTTTCAGGCGAGTAACTCGCTTGTCTACCAATTTAGTGGTATAAAGTAAACTTTCGTTTTATTTACAGTAGGAAATTTGTTAAGTGACGCATTTTTTACTTATATTCATGAGAACGGGAGTTTATGCTCAGTCTATTATCTATTAATTCAAAACATAGATTTTTTTTTTTTAATTTAGTCTTCATAAAGACGGTTCACGAAAATATATTATTCTTTTCCTTTTTTAATACACCTCCAAAACGACTTTAAAATTTAAATCCATTCGACCACCAATATTATATTAATAACTTGGACCTATGCCGAAACTATGCATCGTAAAGAGACTTCATGAGTATATATAAGCAAAATATTAAAAAAATGTTAATATGTGATGCAACACAGGACCACACGGGACACTTTCCTACAGCAAGCAATTGTAGTAACAAGAAACAAAACAATAGAGCGATGCCGCGAAATAGTTTATTGTGGCTCAGCCGCAAGCTACGTGGAGACAGCAAATCATTTGTAAATGAAAGTTGGAGGCCCGTCGCTCCCGGCGCATGCAAATACTATGTCACATGTCGCAACTTTAATGACAACCCTCGCTGCTCTGTGATTGGAGTTTGCGTCTTGGCTTGTTCGCGGATTGAGTTTGTTCCATCTCACAATCGGCCTGCTTACATTCGATTTAAAGAAGTTTGGAGCGCAGAATGTATGATTACTATCGGAATCATGAGTTCATGAGAAGCATTGTGATGATATTCTAGAAATGGGCATGAGCCCATGACCTTATATTGTGAAATTCAAGCTGGGACAATTAATATTTAATAGAAGCAAAACGTAATACATTAAAAATTTCGTCACTTTCAACTTTACTAATTTGGAAAATAGTACCAAAAAAGCATAGGCAAGAGCTACATACTTATTCTTCTTTATTCTTTTCGTTTACAATATTGGTATTTGGCTTATTGTGAATTACAATAACAATTTTGTTGTAGTTTATTAGGAAGTAGACTAATCGACAAAGCGTTGGTAGAATAATATTTCTCCCAAACCTTACTCTTCATTTCCAGAACAAAGGTGTCTCTAAGGAATTGTCTGCATTAAAAGTAACGATAACACCGTCTTCAGCTCCTAATTGGGGTTTCGGAATATCCTTAACGGCGAATAATTTTTCTCAAAGTCAGCTTGAAAATAAATCAACTGTAGAATTCAGATCGAGAAGGTCCGAATTCCAGACTCCGAAGAGCAGATTTGAATGTGAAATTAGATTTAAATTAGCATAATCCGGTGTTTGTGTCTTTAAGTTTTCGTTGCATCGCCAGCTGGATCTTCGGGATTGACACTGATCCTGTACCGAAACTTCAAACTTATTTGCTTGGGTAAATCATATACAATTAAGTATACATGTAAAGCTTAACTATTGAGGGGTCCTGGATTATCTATTTGATGGATGGAAACTTATTTGGTGCAGTCTTTATTTTGCATAGACTTTTACTACATTGGCCCACAGAAATAAGTATTCGTAAATATTCTCACACCTCCTTGATATAGGTTGTTATGAGTGTTTCCATATTGAAATATAAAGATAATATTTTAAAACCATTCTGCGTTTATATTGCAATTTGCATAAAATATAACGTTTTACATAATTTATATAGAAAACTTTGAGAATGTCAATATTGAATAACAACATCACGAACTATAAATGGCTTATACAATTTGCGAATCGAAAATCGGACCCGACCTAAAAAAAAATATACAAAAATCACACAAAAGATCAGGAAAGGAATTTGTCGGAAGCCAATCAGCCCTGGCCCTTCTAATAAGGGCAGTGACGCGCAATAACTGGTTAGCGACGGGCTGACCATACAATCAGGGGGACCCAGCACAGGTCACTTGCCGGGGACCTTTTCAAAGGGTTCGTAAATTAAGTGAACTGAATGCCCGAATCGTTTCTGTTGATGGAATAAGAAATGGTATTTATAGTATTTGATGGTAATCGAGGGTGCATTGATCGAGTCAGATTGGGAGTGAATTTGAATATTTATTGGTAAAATACTTTAATCGCTTTATATGGGCTTTATTTTGACCTATATTTCAAATTATGGAATAAGGTCCTATTTTGTTTATACATTAGGTTAAAAAGATATTTGCGAAGTTGGAATTTGAGTCTAATTTGGCAGCGAAGAGAGCCAACAGGTTACATCAGCCCACCTCTTTAGGGACACAGGTGTTTTCATTGTATCAAAGATGACTTAATATATTTTACGATGTAGTAAATTTTTAAACCAATTATTAGTTATATTTGTAAAAAAATTGACAATGTTCCTATTAAAGTCAAAGTTTGCAGTTCGCAAACACTGTTCAATTTCGCACGATTAATAAGTTAACCACTATAGGAAGATTCAGCAACTAAGGAAGCCGTCAAATGAGATTTATACGATGAAATAAGTTAGAAGTGCATGATAGGCACAGCGTATCGACTTGCAGTAAGCCCTACCCTTAACTTAGAACTTAAGTTAGATTGCTTGCTGTAATGGAATTGAATTTGTACTAAACGATGGGTATTTAATAGTTTGAGTTAACTTGAATAAAATTTGAGAATCGATATGGATGTTTAGTTTTAAATATAATGCGCCCTATTAAGCTAAAAATAAAAGATGTTTATGATTTGAGACTTTTTATGAAAAATAAAATAATATAACAAATAATTATTTTATTTCGTTTTAGATGTGATTTTTGAATTGATTTATTGCGAGAGGTTCCAAGTCTGTAACATTCCATGCTATGCAATATTTTCAGCGATTATCTAAAAGAATATTCTACAAACTCCCACTACAAAGGTCTCTAAATCAACAGAAATCAAACTAACTTCAACAACACCTTTGATAAACACGCGTCTACATTAGTTCATACAATGTGCTAAATTCAATTTGTAATGTTTAATTCAATCCGGTGTAGTGGTATATTGACATAAGGGATCAGCCAGCGCGTGTTTGTTCGAAGCATCTCGAATTCTGATCAAACACTTCAACGCTCCCAAACTATCTAATATTATAAAGAGGTAAAGTTTGTGAGTTTGTTGGGATAATGTATGTAATAGTGAAGCGATTGCAAAGTCTATGTCCTATACTATAGTTGTATCATAAGTTTTTATTTTGATGTTTGCCACAGTTCATATTTATACGAATGGAGCTGCGACAAAAAGATTAACGTTCATAGGGGCATCCACGAGTATGCAACAAAATTTAATAATGTTGCATACTCGTGGTTTGTTAGAGTATAACCATCTTATGGTGTACCAAAAAGTCAGTATATAGTCAAGTCGAAAGTAAATGTAATCTTAAGAAAATTGCTTAAGTTATCAAGTAGACAAATTTTCAATTTATTTATTGTTTGACCTAAGGCTTGGATTGGGTGATCAGATTCACAGCTGTATTGATAATATCTAAAACAATTCACCTAAATTTATTATCTTAGGCTATTCCGTAATCTAGTAAAATCTCAAAAAAACTTATCGAATTTCAGCCCTACACGAAATCCAAACCCGAAACGTGGTTATCACCTCGATCACAACAATAACAGATCCGATCCACGTCTGCAACAGAACCGGGCTCCCTTTCAGCCGCCCTCCAATTACACCTGAACAAAGATAATAAAGGCGTGCCGGCCGGCCGTGCGTTCACTTGTTTCTTTCAAGTACACACTGCCCGATTATCACGGCTAAATGACCGTCTTAAGACTTTTGCTGCGGCGTAATGTTGGAGATTGTGGCGATTTTAGATTTTCTATGTTTAGTAATTTTACGTAAAAAATAGTAGAATAATTTACAGAAGATGATGTGTTTATAGCTGAAGAAATGGGAAAGGACGAAAGAACACACCTACAATTTGCTGGAGCTCCAATACCAATCCTAAGCCAGGAGCAAGGAGTAAGGAAAATGTATAATATGAGGCATTTCAACCATAACAACGCCATGGTACGCGGTTTTTTCAAGACACTAATGTCACATACAGTAATCAAGCTGTAGAGGAAACAGAGCGGACATAGTACCATAAATCCATACCATATTACTTACAAAGCGTAGTCCCACCAAAATACCAAAAGAAAATCTAGCCCGCCTTTAGTGAATCAATTGTACCAAGCCCGAGAGGGGAGGGTAGGGGGCGTAGTATTGCCATCATTATGGGAACTCATCTCTCGATATAAAGAATTGATAACTGAACCATTTAAGTAAAAGAAAACGGCTTATGTGCTCTCAGAGATAGCGCTACAAAGGAATTGTGCGAGGGGCTGGCTTCGACACATTCGCTTGATATCATTAAGTGAATTGCTAGTATAGAAACGCTAGGAGTTTAGTTGATTGCGTGTTAAATAATATTATGTTGAAAAGCGAGTGATGATTTGGGTCATGTCGTTAGTCCATTACGCAATGGTCATGACATTTTCCGTCAGTTAACGAAGATAGCTGTTATTATGAATATAATTATTTGATTACCATTTATTTGTGTAATGATTTCTAATGTTTACGCCAATGTTAGACATTTATTTGTGTTAAAAATTTTAAGATCATAGTTCTCCACACGAGTTTGTTAGTTTTATGTCGAAAATATTGTTATCAACAAAACTTTGCGTGATTTCTCTGTAATTAGAATTGTTGTCCTACACATGTTGGACGAAAAAAGTTCAACAAACCGAAGGTGAACTACTTTCATCTCATCTAACAGTCCAGACATACATACATAAGCACATGTTGTATAATCATTAACCACTCGCACATTACACTCTAGTTATCAATTATTAACTGGGCAGCAGCAGCCGAATGTTTTTTCTCATGCCGGCTTATAGCCCTCCCTTCACAAAGCTTATGATAATATTTAATCCCGCATTGTAACACGTATGAAAAAAGTTTGCTTTTTGTGATTGATATCGCGTCTAATCTACGGGGAGTATTTGATATCTTTTTACTTTTTCAATTCAACTTTGGACGTGGTGTTTATTGAAGTTGACTGGTAGGCTGAGGAATATTGTGCCACCCGGTCATTCCAAAAAGAAATGTTTGTATAAGAACAGCTGTATATGGGGTTTGGATGTTTATGTTATATAGATATAATGATTATTTTTATAAAAGCACCATGTTTATAGTTTATGTAATATTTACCTTTCATGGCATCGTATCACGAAAATATAATAGATAGTTAAACATACCTCATAAAATGTGTCTTTATGATTAGGCGGGGAAGGTTTGCTAGTTCATCATGAACTTATCACAAATATTTTTAGGCTCCAAAACATACAAATACTGATGTTATGTATTTTAGTCAAAACCTAGCATCAAAGAGGAGATACGAACAACTCTATAACAAAGACAATGAAAAAATAAACATTTTAAAAAATAATTCCTCACGTACAATTTGACTTCAATTTTTCAATGGAAACTCGATTGGCAACCACAAAGCAGTTGATTTGATTACTGTTAATCATAATTGTCCGTTATGCAGCTTTTTGCGGCTCGCTCGTGCCTCGAATACAGGCTGTTAGCATTTGCAACACGTACCGGTTGCGACGTTACAGATTGTGATTGAGTTGTTAATTTCTGGCGCTTGGGACGCTGTTTGGTTGCTTTTTTATTTCAATTAACAGGATTTACACTTTGGGTTGATGGATTTGTTATATTTTTTGTCGCGTGCGCAGTTAGAAAAATATTTCTGTGACTTGCTATTGCTGCTTGGCTAGCCAAGCATCTAGATGCGCGATAAAATCGTGACCTGACTAGGAGACGACGTGGTTGAGGCTATGGTGAATGTTTCGGTAGATGACATTTTTTTTATATTAGACAAAGGAAAGGATAGTAAGGGAAACATTGTATTGAATAGGGTAGTTTTCTATGTTTGATTTACTTTATTATTTTATATGTAACAGAAAATCATATGATAAAGAAATTCTTCAGTGAAATTAGCATCAAAATTGGTTGAAAATAAAGCAGCTATTCATATTTGAAATATTGTTGTGAGCAAAAGTGGGGGCGTGGTGGGGATAACGCGCTGTCCTTTTCTCACTCACGCAGCGTCATGGCCAAGGGCACTGGGTGACGTCACATTTCAATATAACTGTAATTTGACAGTTTCCCTTTCCACCAAATTTCAAAGCTTTATAACTTATTTATTATTGGGTGGATTTTTACAATCCTTTTTGATATATTTTGGATAAAAAACATTTTGATAAGTGTATTTTAAAGAAGTTGGCAACTACTCTATTATTGTACTCCATTGCACTTATACCCACCACAGACGTTTAACGCACCATAAATGTCCCTTTGCACATTATGGTACTTTAGTTGCTATAGTTAGGTGCTTTCTTCAAGCTCTAGTTTATCTTCTTTCTTGGGTTAGGTGGTAGCAATAATTCTATTTTATTTCTGCAAATACTAAATTAAACGAAAACACGATAATCATTCATGAAACATCTATTTCATCCAAATTTATTTCAAAAGCCTTCGCTAAAACATGACACTGCAAATCACACATAAACAGGCCGATCACAATGAATATAATTGAGAGGTGTTTAATGCGCCGGTTAACGAGATATGTTGCAAATCAAACAAAATACAGTTGATTGCGATCGGGGCGACGCGACGCGACGTCCCGCACCGCGACGCCCCGCGACGCTGTTTCATATTCACTGTTTGCGGTGACTAACAAGTTGACACGGATGCAATTGTACGCACGTTTTACCGGCTGTTAATTTACGCGCCGAATGAGGATTAATGTCATGTTATTCGTTGACATTTCAACGATTTAAAGGAGTCAAAATGTTTAGTTATTTGTCGAAGGTTTGTTAATTGATATAAAATTATACGGATTTTATCACGGTTTTTATATTATAACTTTCTTTCGAAGTTTCGAAGAGTATGCAGCCTTCTTAGTCACGGGGCGAGTCATTCATTTTATTGCTGAAGGTTATAGTTGCAAAATCATGAAAACACTTGTGTTTCAGCTTGAAAGATATAGTCTGGGTAATTATTGCCTCGTTGACGTAGTTTTATTGCATGAGTGGTATGATCGCCGCGTTGAGGTTTTGGGTTCGAATGTCGAGTAGGCTAGTAATACTGAGTTTTTCTTCTCAGTATTAATCTGTAGTCTGGATGTGGTGTCCGATATGTCGTTAGGCTCGCCCCCTATCTCATCACAGATGGAATACACATGGTGAAAAGTGGGTGTACTAGTTCTTTCTCTACCCCTTCGAGAATGAAAGATGTGCGTAAATACTAGGCATTATGAAAAGTAGTTTCTCAGGGTGAAGTTCGAGTAGTGTGGCTATTATTGATGGGCAGTCGTATTGATTGTCATCACGTGAGAACCGGTATTGTTACTTATTCGTATAAAAAAACTGAGTGTATCCTCGACAGTTCATAGTAAGTTATTATTATTATTATGAATGCCTTTAAAAAGGGCTTAGAGATTTAGTCATGTTCTGGAAACAGCCATAGAATATTCATAAATGGCAGAAGTTATTTTCAGTTTCATACCACTCATGTCACAATAATCACAAGGCAATGAACGCTCACTGCCCACTTCCAGCAAAATGCGCCATCGTTACACCCTTAGCTGTCAACTTGTGGATGTTAATTAAATGGATTGCATTCACTAGCCGTCTGCATAGTTGTCTTGTTTGTCTTGCAATTCAACCGCCGCTTTCAGGGATGAGCCTTGAGCAGGTAACTATATTCAGATTATGGCGTCATTGCTTAATTATTGCTTATAAAATCTTTGTCTAAGGTGCTTTTGAGTTTTGGTACATGACAGTTAATGTTCTGTTTGAGGATATGTCTAATTGTGTCACACAATTGTTCGCGGACATTATGGAACAGCATTGTTATAATTTAATGATTGAATGACCTATATATTTGTTGTTGAACGTTGACTTACAAAGTCATATAACAGCACTGCACTTGTACTGTCAGTTAAAATTGTGTTTAGTAATGTTTTTGTCAGCGGAATCTTTCATAACGTTACATGTAAATGCTTGCACATTATTGCTGGTATTTCTGTTTTGAAGCAATAAACATGAATTGTTAAAAAAATGTCTGAATACTCCATCTCCAAAACACAAAATATATCTTTTATAAACGACACTAATCTCCTACCTTTCACCAGCTCAGTAACTACATGCAAAATACTTCAGCATAAAGTCTAAAATATTTGAGCAATAAAATGAGGGCCGCAATAAACACTCGACGGTACTTATGGGCGAAAGTTGGTAATGCTCCGGTTGGGGTAACCTTTAATCGAATTTGCACGGCCCGCCTTCCAGATTAGCAAGTTTTCCAATAATTTAGACAGCCTTAGTGTTGACTAGATTTGTCCGTGGCTTCGCGTTGTTCTGCTCTTGATTAATTATAATAGTTGGTGTTTGGTTTGTGGTAACTTTTCTGCTTCCGGTGGTAAATAGATAATTTTTTATGTTGTGTTTTGAGGGGTTGAAAAATTTGCTAAAATTTACTGTTGAATTATGTTACGTCATAATATACCTAGTTACGAGGTGAAAATAAAATCAGGTAAAGGTCGAAGGATATCTTAAGGGGAGGCCATATTCTGTTGGCGACTTCCAAAGTCTGTCGATGATAATATTATGGATGCCAGGTTTCTCGTTTTTTTTTAAATCGGTAACGAAACGTTGTTGGAGTTGCGGATGTCCATCGTTGACTATATTGTTATTTAATTGTTTGATGGATCTACATAGTCTCGTTCGTATGTCAGTAGGGAATTGGCGATTGCATGAGCAGGATATCGTACTAGGCCATCGTGGTGGACTACGGCCTGATCCCTCTTAGTCGTAGAGGAGGCCCGTGCCCAGCAGTGGGACAGTATATAATACAGGGCTGATATTATTATTATTTATTATTATGGGATCATACCTTATATTGGGAATATATTGTGAAAGGTTTTAGTGCGTGAATCGACGCTAACACCCATTTATTCTATGATTGGTTCAATTTTATGACTACAATTGTGCATCGAAAAACTAAACATTTCAGTTTTACAATATTTTATCTGTCATATTTTTAAATAAGTTTTCACGAAATCCACACCGTTTGTTATAGGCCCTATGATATAGTGCTGATTCAATGTCTGCGGGAGCGTGACGGATTGCTGCACTGCACTCGAGACAGAGTGAGACGGTTGTATTTGATACAGTGCGCCGCACGTAGCACCGGCTGCAAGTACGGTGAGCGTAACAAACTGTGTAACTACCATTAATTTGATGGGTATGGTCGGAGTAAAGGAATGTGAACTTTACTTTTCAATAAGAGTTACGGTGTAGTATAAACATTAATTTAGTTATGGAAGTATTGAAAAGGAATGTATTAAAGGCATAAAAACTGAGAAATAATGATTTCTCAGGTGTTGAGAAGTTGTAATTGGTGAATTTATAGCTCAATAATAACCTGTTTACTTTTGCTTGATATTTTATTAGGTTTTGTTTTTAATTTCTAAAAATATTATACTTATTCAAATTTATTTAACTATATTTTCAGGGTTTACAGACTCCTTACAAAGACATAAGTATTTAATATAACCGCAATACACTAATTACTCAAAATTACACGCGGTTTTATTCTAGTAAGCGTTCCACCTTGTCATCCGTTTTATAAAATTGTAATTTTCATAACATCTTACCATGATAAATAAGAAATAATTAAAGGCTTTAAAAATCTACCTGTGTTCTTATTTACTGTTGAATTATACTGTTTTATTCTCAAAATCATTAAAATCACAAATGCACTTACATTATTATGCCATCGGTACATGCACACACGTGTGGCACAAACGAGCTGGCCTTATAATGAATAGGCGTCGCCTGCCACCATATTTCAGCGAATTAACAAATGACCCGGTGTCAGAGAGCGCGCGGCCCGCGATTTTTCTGCGCACCGTACCTAACGGCCCGACGTGGTGCGGTCGCCGGCACTGTATGCCTACATGTCACGAATTAATGTTGAGCTCACGGCATCGTGTACAAAGAGATTGATCGGGTAGGATATGGTGGGATAGTGGCTCAGGACAGACTTCCTTGAGTGGTACTTGACTCTTGCTTATCATAAGGTTGGCCAAACGCAATGTTGAAGTTGTCTGTGTTGTCGTTGGATGAAGTGGAAGAAGGAAGGGGATTTTCTTGATTGTAATTTTGTATTAGTAAAAAAGGGTTTGATACTATCAAATTATATTTATATTGTTACTTGTTAGTTTTCAAACTACGTTTGATGAATCCACACGAATTCAAAGAAAAATAAACATTTAAAGAAAAATATAAATAAAGCACTTCTCGAATAAATTATATTAAGCCCCGATACTCTGAAAAATTCTGGCATCAAATACAAAAGCGCCTCCAAACTCCATTGAGGACGTATATCGCGTACAATCCGTTCCCCGGGAAGTTGACGTGACAAAATCATTGCTCCGGCTCAACCGGATCCGACCGGCTTTACCGGACAAACCGGCGGCGTCTGGTAGCGAACTAATTGCCTCCCGGGAGACACGTCACCTGTCGGCTCACTTCTACAAGATTTGATCTGAAAGAGAACCTGTGTGTCATGGATAGTGGATTAGTGACATTTCTTTTAATAGTAAAAATATTATTTATTTTGTCAGAGTATAACGTTAAGGAAACCATGCCATCTCCAGATTATATATAAATATAATAATAAAATCAGCCCTGTATTATATACCATCCCACTGTCGGGCACGGGCCTCCTCTACTACTAAGAGGGATTAGGCTTTTGTCCACCACGCTGGCCTAGTGCGGAATGGTAGACTTCACACACCCACGAAAATTCATATAGAGAACTTCTATAGGAATTCGCCAGATTACTATTAATAAACAATGCAAGTCAGAGTTTCAATCAACTCCATCTTGTAGCGAAAACAGCAGTAAATAAACAATAAATCTTTCAATAAATAACATCGAATAGGCCAATAAATTCAGTAGCGTTCTGTATGCATGACCAATTTACACTTTAACAGATATTCTAATGGGTAGCGTTATAACAATCAGGGAGTATAATCAACCCGCCCGGGGCGTTTGTCACCCTCAAATGGAAACAAATGTATGGATGGAAATTTAGTTTTGGAATATTATACGATCTAGAACTTTTGCAGGAGTTGGATTTAGCGCCCAATAATTTCTTGAACATTCTGGTTTTGCAGTTCTTGGTCGGCTTGTGGTTATTATGTTGTTTCGCGTGCTGTTCTTTTATGTAGTGATTTTGACTCTCATAATTTCGAAGGTAGGACGACTGTGACTCCCAACTCTTGCTTTTGACGCTTGTTGTTCGACATGTACTTTAGATTTCTTAAACTTATTGGAAATAATAAGTATTTATTCATTTACTGTTTCTTTCTCACTGCCGCTTGATAAATCGATTTAGCCTTTCGAAGTTCAAGTGAGTCATTGTAAAGTAATAATGAACCGCTGTAAGTTTATTTGAAAATATTTGGTTTTAGACTGCCTCAGTGGCAATTTAATTGTACACGGTAATAATGCGACTAATGCGCTGAGGGGTTGGGTATTCGAATCCCGGCTCGGGTCAAAAAATTACTGTGACTAGGTTTTTCCGTCTTAAAATTTATTTATCGTGCCTCGGAAAACGCGTCATGCCTTTGGTCCAGCGCCTGATATTCCTGATCTTCCTCCAGTTATATCGGATTGCTGTCTCACCGGACTATGTGAGTGAAGGAACAGAGAGTGCATCTGTGTATTGCGCACATACTTGTGCACTATAATATATCCTCTGAATCTGGCTGATCTGCGTTAAGATTGGTCGCCTTCACCGCAATTCGGCTAGAAAGCAATCAGTCAATCAATTTACAAAAATACTATTTTCGTACTTAATATCATACAAGCATAATATAATAGTGTCAGCCAAAGGAGGAAAATATGACACAAATATAACGCAACAAAATTTAATAGGCTTACCAAACCATGTTAATCGTCCAATTAGAAAGACAAAACGTCAAAATTGGTTACAATAAAATGTTTAACAATGACACGATGAAATTAATTTACCTTTTCACTGAATGGACTTTTAATAATTGGACGGTAACTAGCCATTTCACCCCTTTGTACGGACAACCCTTGATTTCAGGGGTGTGTTTATTATGCGCTAAACACGTGACGGTCGCGTGCCTTTTTAGTTGCCCATTATTGGAGCCAATTTGGAATGTCGTTTTGGAAATTGGACGGTAATCGTTTGGCTTCTGTTTTTTAGTGCGTATTGATTTTTTATTAAATGAAAAATGATTAGATTTAGAAGAATCGGCTTAGTATGGTATTTAAATATCTTTATTTTAACCTTCACATTGTTTTTTAATATATTCACAATATCGGGTGATCGACACATACCAGCATTACAAATGTTACGAATAAAATAATAGAGCATTTAAAATATAAATAATTTTCCCATTTTAATATTCAACTTCCAATAAACAATAATAAATTCATCAATTTAAATTCCTGTCCATATTCCACCAAACAGCATTTTATTGGCATTAAAATGTCTGTGTCCGTTAATTCAATTCAGGTCCATAATACACGCCGTTGAATACGTCATGACTGGTGCTCCCGAGGGATATGCTGATGACGAAGTAAAACGGCCTGTCGGCGGCAAATTCCAAAATATTGATGCCCGGGCCCATCATGATGCGCTGCATGTACTCTTGGTCTGTTGGAAATTATTCAGTTTTTATTATATATGTCGGAGGAAGCTATGTGTCCGGTTGATTGTTGTTTGCGTGCATAACGCACAATAATTGTTAATCTAATTTTATTTGATTTGTTACATTTTTCTATTACTTAAAACCTTACGCATTAGCCATAATGTAATAGAAGTTTATTTAAAAATTATAATTTATGAAACGACCAATCAGAGCAAGGCACGTGCCTCGAGCGGGGTCGAGGCGCCATCTCTACTATTCAGGTAGGCCATGAGTGCTTTGGACGTTCGTTGGAGGAATCATGATAGTGACTGGTCGAGTTGATCGAGTTGGATCGTTGAGAATATTTGTTGGTTAAAGTAAGATCGGTGCCCTGAACCCGCTGCTCGGTCGTAATTGTCCACTTTTCTATCTTCATTATTGTAAAGTGACAAATATTGTTTAATTTGAATTCGAATATAAAAATATCTGTGATCATTATGTTTTGTGCTCGCATTTTACCCTGATAACGCCCACTAAGTCCGCAACTACTAATGATGATGTCGACGGGAATAATGCTTCTCCGACATATATATGCGTAAGGTTGATTTTTATTTAACCTTTGTAAACAAAACGGAGGCTAGGGCATGGGATAAATAATAAATTAAAAAATATAAAATAATTACAATTCATATTCTAAATACATAGGGTATGCTTTGAACAATTATTTTAGAAATTGTGCGTTCTCCGCTGTTCAGGCATTGTCTCGCGGCAAAGTGTTCCTGAGAAATCATCATAAGAATATCGAAAGTGTTGATAAGACCATCCAACCTAAAAATAGAGTGGTGGACAAAACACGGCTTGTTAGCAAGGAAATCGTGGGTTGAGCTGATAATACTATTGCTCATCTTAAAGCTGTATGTAATATACTGAGCCTATAACAGTATTGTTTATCCCTTACCTGGTAAGTGCCTATCGTGCCTCGCTACACCCATTTCATCCATCTCCACAAATACCTTCTGTTTCACTTTACTCAACCATATATTTTTTGTTCTACTGTTCTTCTGCAATATCTCCTCAAGTCCCGATGAAGCGTTGTTGAATATTTTATTTAAGCCTAGCTGAATCAAAAATTTGAAGGAACATTTTTTTATGATAAATGAGGTTTGTTAGTAAAATTATTATTAAAACAAATTTTACCAGTTTCAAAAACTCAGTCCAGTCTACATGCGATTTAATTTTTAGACGAGGCAGAAAGACTTTCAGTCTCGTCCATTGCATCAACTTCTTAGATGGTGCTAGCAAGTCTGGTTTCTTTTGCAGTTTGTCTAGAAATCCGGGCAGATCCTGAGCGCTGTTTGGCATTACGTACGTTATTGCTGTCCCCCAAGCTCCTAGATAATATGTAAGCATCTGCAAGAAATAAAACCTGTCACATTTACTAGTGTTTTAAATAATATTAATTGTATGTGTAAACTGTTGATGTTCCTGTGTATAATAAATAATAATAAATAATAATAATAAATATAGTTAAAAATGGAAAATCTCTTCAAATTTATGCCATATCTTCTAAAATACTTACAATTCGAAAAAAACATTACTATTCTTTTGAATTTAACAATTTTGGATAGCGATTGTTATGAGTTACCCTACCCTGAGATCATTAGCTTCATCATCTCCATAGAGAAACTGATCCACTTTGGATATCATCGGGATCGTTATCTTTTTCTTATTGTACTGGGTAAACTTCTTGTTCACAGTCATCCGTTGGTCGAAAGGAAACTCCCAGGATAGCTTAAAAATAAATGAAACCTTTTCAAACTCTTCAATTTTATTGACAGATTTTTGGATTCCAAGTATGATGATATTTGATTGTCACACAAGTTTGATGATGACAAATAATTTTCTAAAAGATTTTTTTGATTTATTTAATCTAAATAATTGTGGGTTTATATAATCTAGAAATGACCTGTATTGACCAAGATTGTTTACATTCTGTAGGGCTTTAAATTTACTCGCATAATGCTTTGTAATAAAGTTCGCTACTAGTGCACTGGTTGTTCTAATTTCTTACCCTTTCGAGCATGTAGGCGTGAGATTATCTATGTTGGTAGGAACACCCTGGCGTACCTTGAAGTGAGCTGCATTCACTAATATCATTGTGGTATTCTTATCAATATCCTTTTTATCGACGACATCTTTTATGCGCTTGTAAGTTGCTGTCTCGATCTGCAATCAGCACGGTTTACATGTACTAGTGGTTTTGTCGAATTGAATATATTTCTTACACATATTATAAATACATTTTATTTTTCTCTACTTCTTCTATATGAACTTGAAATATCAAATATCGCACTCTTACATGAGTGCAACATTCTTAAAAAGGGGTAAAAGAAGAATTCTTCACATATTTATTGATATGTAAACCTACTTACATGCTAATTCTAATTTTACTATAGTATATAGAGTATGTCGTAATCCTTTATATATTTAAATATACAGTTTAATTTAATGGCTTACCCAGCGATTAATGAAAGACTGCGCCGCAGAAGGGTAGTTGAAACCAACTTTCTCAACCTGCACTCCATACAACAGACTTGAATTGGTTATAAAATCAGGCTTAATGTCATTCGTATAGTTGACATACATTTTGTTGACGAGCGTTAGGTCTGCTTGCTTCAAGAAGTCAAAAACTTCTTTCATTTCTGTGTAACAGGTTTTGATCTGGAAAAATTGTATTGGAATATTGGATGGTTAAGTATTTCGAGAGAGGAGAATTCTTGGTGTCGTATCGTTGTATAAATATATCCTTATGTTTATTATAGAATATGTTGTTCCTCGGTACGTGTATCTGTCTGAACGTAATAAAATCTAAATTTACCAAACGGATTTTGATGAAATATCCTAAGAAAATTCCCTGAGACACTGAGAAGGACATAGCTTTTTATTGCGAGAATATATATAGCGGGGTTTTTAACGCGGAAAAACTGTTTCACTCGGGCGACGCTACGAACAAAAGCTGGTACTAAAATAAGTTTTAAAAATATTTGTTAAATTAACATGAAAGTCAACAACTCCTTTTCTTTTACAATGTTATTAGGATTAATTTGTGTGTATCAAATGCAAAGATAAAAAGCTGGGAATATTAGTTTCAAAGGCATTTTGATTGAACAAGCTAAAACACGTTGTAACTACAGGGTTTTAGATGTAGTTTATAGATTAATGTGAAATACTCACTGATCCATCAGTTTTATAGCCCAGTACAGAGAGAAGTTCCTGTTTAGCCTCACCGACTGCGACAGTTGCTAACTTACACAGTGGGAATTTTACAAACAACGTCGACACCACTGCGTTCTGACCAGATTTGGACTTGAGTGCGTCCTTTAAAATATAATGATTAAAGGAACAATTAATATTTAAATCATTTATATGCATTAAGGATGACGATATTTTGCTTTATATATTATTTGAGCAAAAGAAGAAAGTGTCAAACAAATTAAACTGATTGCAAGCTTTTATTTGAGGAATAACTGGATAGATATTGGAAATCGTATCTCTATAGAGGAGATCGATATCAGGTAAACGGCCGATCGTGAAAACAAAGTCAAATCTTAAATATTAAGTTCATAAAGTAAAATAATAATGAAAATAATTAAGTATCATTTGTATAAGTTTTCTGATATATCTATTTAAAAATAATTTTACGAGGCACTCACCAATGCAAGTCTGTTTTGCATGCTATTGAACGCTGGGAGTTTTGCATCGCTGCAAACTAAACCAAATTGAATTGCATTCCAAACTGAAAAATAAAGTAATTGAAATTATGAATGAAGTTATAAGTAGACCCACGCTGTCGACAAAAATATCTTTAAATAAACTGGGCCGTGTCGAGTTTTACCACTGTCCTGGACTAAAACCGTCTTTAGTGGCAGGCAAACTTTATATGTTCGTGTGTATTGCAAAAATAAATATATAATGAGGTAATGCAGCCTGGTTCATAAATTATCCTATATAAATACACAAAATTAACATAGTATTAATCTTTAATAAAATATGCTATTTGTAATGTTGGTAACTCACTCAAAATAATACTGAGAATAGCATTCACCATTTTACAAGAATTTATACAATTGTAAAGTAAAGGTAATAAAACGGCTGTAAATTTCATTGTTACATAAGAAGTGTGATATTGCGTAAATTTTATTGGACGTTTTGTTTCTATTGAGATTTTGAAATAGTAGTAGTAGTAGTAGAAATAACTTCCCCGTTGCCTAATTTTTAAGGAATATTATATTTATTTGTAAGCGTCATAAAAAAATGAGCAAATAAACCAATTGGAATCAATAAACGTAGCAATAGTCTCCAAAAATATTACAAAATACAACCGAGTATGTAAATTTAGCGAAGACGGAACGCAATACCGTAGAAGCTACAATTTAAAAGGTATAGACGACAAAGGCGTGATAGATAAGTCTCCGCGAGGCTCTATGAGAGGGAGATAATGCCACGGAGTGTCCCGGCCGGGCGCTTTGACGGGCGAATCAAATAAGTCGGAGCCAGAAGAGAATAGTAATAAAATTGAACCGAGCTCCTGGCCAGATGTAGCTACCGATTTATCGCTGCTTTAGGGTCGTGGTGTAGCCGGAGGAATGGATTTTGAAGTTAAGGTTTTATTTGTTTTAATTTGAAAGTGGTGTTGTAAATTGAACTATACTGTACTCATTTTCTTTATGTAAGGTATCGTTAACCTAAAACACTGGTGTGTAACGTTGGACGCTAGTTTTATACGGTCATTGAGGTGCAAGAAACCACCTTTTCCATATGCTAAACGGACACTCATAATGAGTTCACGGCCGCTATATAACTAAGCAATATCTATTAATTAAAATGTTGGTTACTGTAACTAATATGTACGAGCCAAGCGTGACGCGTGTTATGAAGAAACGACATATTCATCTCATTTTTCAACTTTATAGGAACAAGAAGGATTTATGATAAAATTCTTGCGCTCAGTACGCCATCACCCCGGCCGACTCGTCGCCGCTCGCTCGCTTACACATTCTTCGAGCTGCATTCAATATGTTACCCGGAATATTGTCTTTAACAGCTCCATTATACCGAGGATAGATTGTGTGGAAACCCCGCGATCCTCCGCGCCTTGCCTCCTGCCTCGACTCGTGGAGATATTGCGAGCGCCTCTAGCCGATATGAATATGTTTTTTTATTTATAGTATTGGATTTTACCCCTTTTTATAAAAAGGTTTGGGATGGGTTTGATACATGATGAGTTGTGGATTCAATTTCAGCATGGTAAAAATTAGTAGTTTAAGGCTAGTTTTAAACTTTCTTAATATTTTAACTAAAAGGTATATCATGACGCAATCATTAATGTATAAAATGTTAAAAATATAACTTTCGATAATACATTATTATGCTGTCGTGTCTTAGAGTCCAGACGCCAACTGATCCTAAGACGCATACGCGTCCAATTTTGAGAATATCACTATGTCCCCGGTGGAGACTATTCGTTCGTACAACATGAGTTTTACCTGCCCTCTTTATATAATTTATTGTTTATATACATACGGTTGCGCCTATGCCATCGAAGGTGTTTGAAAAGATGCTATAGATTACTCATGCTGTATTCGACATAAACTCTAATGCGAGACAATTCAGGCGTGTTATAGCACACCTTTTAGCACACAGCATATAAATACTTTACTTGAATCGAGAATAGAAGCAATAGCAGCTTGAATATTACATTTAGAAATCAATAAACCCACCTTAATTAATATTATGCAACGCTAACTCTTAATTAACCATCAACATTCAAAGGCAGGCCAGTAAACGGTGATACCGGAACCGCTTGCAAATCCTCATTTTAATAACGAATCTTAACGCAAAATATCAACACGCCGTATACCATAAACCGGAGCATTTCATCAGAAAACCACGTTCGCATATAATTGAATGAATATTCAGGCTTCTTAATCAATAGAGGCATTACCGAGGTCCTGTGGAAGCATTCAGCAGCCTGTGAAATTGGACTAGAATGGACAGGGATGGATATATACGTACGGTTTAAGAGTGAAAGAGATGGAAAACGGAGCGAGCTTTTATAAATCATTTTTCCTGGCACGGACGAGATTTAGGCTGGATGCGGTGTTGCGACCGATTTACATTTTATATGGAAGACTTTAATTAATCAAATGGCGGATTTGATTTTATAATTAAACAATATGATAGGCGTCTTAGTATTTTCCTGGGACTGGAACTCCAGAGGGAGTTGATATTTTTTTTTGGGGAACTGCCGCGGTTAGGTATAGGCTTTAATGTGTATTTGGCAACCAAGAGGTATACACATTACACTACGTGCCTAAAGTCGCGGCATAATGTTCGCCCGTGCATGGGCGTGCATTCGGTGTTAAGACCGAGTACACGAGAATTGCTTGGGGGGGGGGGGGGGGCTGCCAGGTTAAAAGAAAAAAACATATAAATTTGATTGCCATCCTTTAAGAGTTTGTTGCGTCAATCGAACATTGGGATAAGATATAGCTTACAATGCCTATATGTTTTGTGATTATTATATTGCTGTTAATCATCTTAGAAAAAAATGAAATCTAGCCTTGTCATATTATTGTCACTTATTTACTAGATACAACGAATCTATTTACTTATTATAAATTCAACTATCCAAATATGAAAATAAAATTATATTTTAAAATGACCGTCGCCGATCGGTCGCGTGCAGCGCGCCTTAGTTGGTAAAACGCTGAATCGCGATTATTTCTCTTTGCGTTTAGTTAATCAATTATTCTAATGTTGTTGGGCGAGACGTGTGCACATTTGTGTTTCCATTCATCGTTTTTTATCTAACGAGCTCACCAGCAAGCGCTGCATTTCCATCTGCTTTTTAACTTACATGTGTGTCAAAATGTCTTTTAAAAATATCGAATTGAATAACGAATTGCAAACTTCGCTCTTCGACAAATACTGGCCGGTTGCGAGTTTATTTATCTAATTTATTCTGTTTTGGACCTTATTGTTTTTCCGTTTCTGTGTATTTTGCCGCTTTCGTTTAAATTTATTTTTCAAATTTTAATGTTCTAACGGCTTTTATAGTCATTTGTTTTTTGATGTTTGTTTTATGGTGTGTTTGTTATTCTGTGTGTTGTCCTCTATGGTTATAGTATAATATACAATATTTTTTATACATACTCTAAATATTTAAAAATAAATTTTACTTCTCAAATAAAGATACTCAATATACTCAAAAAAGTTTTGCTTACAAAAATACCAACGGGAATTCAAAAAAATAAATTTCCTAATATATTTTTTCCTCATTAGTCAATATATAACTTTACTATAATATGAAGTATTAAAAAAGATTTTCGAAGGCATATAAATACGATCAAAATAATCACACCTACCACTCTCCAGCTAATTCAAGTCAAACTATTCAAGCCTATCCACAATAAAAACAAAACAACCACTAGTTGAATAAAAAGACATCGAATCGACGGCAGAAGTAATAACTGATAAAAAAAGCGAAAAAACGCGTCAAATTAACCGTGTCACGTGTGATGGAACGGTTAAAAAAACGCTAGAAAATGAGTCACCAGGGCAGATATCAATCGGCACGTTCAATCAACTATCAAAGTGCAAAAAGTGAAGGCAGCTCCCGGCCTGCCCCGGGACGCCGGGACTGTCCCGCGCTAATAAGTTTGTGCACTCTTGCATGGCAAAACGGAATTGCACCAATTCCCCCTTAAATTTCGCATTCGCTAGATCGAAAGCGGTGTTTTTTTACGTTTTTACCTTTACGTTTACGCTCTTTTTCCATTGGCTTTAGTTTACACCGATTAGGCTTGCGTTATTAAGGATTTATTTAACGCGGTTTGATATGACATCATCAATTCCTTTAGTATACGAGTATTATAGTAAATATGTATTCATAATTGCAATATTGGACTAATGCACCAGCTTCTACGGATTATGTTGTTGGAGTTGGAGTTTGTGTTGCCAAAATACCAGTTTCTAAGAATTATAAACACCATAGTGGATATTTTGAAAATGACTTCCCGAATATATTAGTTTATCATTCATCTTTAATGTATTTCCAAGACATACATCTTTCCAATCCATACATTTATTGATACAAATAAATTCAAATCTCAGTCCAAACCTTCGCTTGCCCCCTAAAGTATAGACCGAGCTCGTGTCAAATCGTATCAACGGAATCCTCTTACTCTCATTGATATACTGGAGAAATACAGCGCACTGTGCATTATCGTTGGCCAGTTTCTGGGCTATTTGAATTTCAATGCGACTGCGTTCCGACTATTCTGTATTTGTTTTCTGATGTACTTAACTCTAGATGTTGTGAGAGGTATTATAAAGGATCAATAAGGGGATGAGTGAGTAGACAGAATTAACCTGGTTCTTTATACAGGGTCATTTTGACATCACGTTTCTTAATAAAACCACATACTTATTTACTTGGAAATAACACTACAATAAGTTACTTGAGCCGTAGATGTAAAATAAAAAAGTGTAAGTTTCGAATATTAATTAAAAGTAATTTTAGTTTTACGCGCCCTAAAGCCACTTCTACTACTCTGAGAGAATTCGTTGTAGTGGCAACGTCATACTTTCAGTCAGAAATACACCCACGCACACGCCATATTCGCATTGGACTATAAAATGATCAAAAAATCAGAAACTAAAACCAGGATTTTTCGTGAAAATATTAGTTATTAATGGATTATCTTCGGCACAATATCAGCAAAGGTGAAGACGAGTATGTGATTTCATTTAGTAACGCAATGTCAATATGACCCTGTATAACTTCGGATCAGTGATAGTTTTAGAAATAAAATGTCTTTAGTTATGTAAGCGACTTTATTTAAGTAATAATTAAAAATTATCATGTACCTTGACTCATCATAAGCGTGACTGTGTTTGCTTACGTGATGAATAAGCGTTTAAGTATATTTTTTTCCTACATCTGTGCACTCAGTTAATTTACAAACGAGCTGGTGGCATACTATTTTATCAATAATGACATTTGGTATGTTCCAAACGCCCCTGATCATGAAATGTTTGAGCATGCTTTTATACAGATTTAAAGGGATATATCTAGTGCGTAATTCTCGAATTTTCACCTGTGCACGCGAATCTAACGCGATAACCTAAATATCATTGTGGACAACCCATTATTGAGTAAAAATTGACACAAATTATTATCCAAATAGATCGTTCTTCGAGCCTTATATTTTACTAGTAGTTAGTAGTCCCCTACCATTATACAAGGCGTTATAAATGAAAGTTAATATTATTGGTTGCAAATGCATTAGACACAGTTCCTCTGTTCAGACTTCGTTGCTATTAGTAAGACACATTGTTAGATGCTTAAGGTAAGGAATATTAGGACAAGAAAGGTACCTGATATAATGGAAGTTAACACGATAGTTACTACTGTTCACGTGCTGAAAAATCCACAATAATGGCTTCGTTAGAAAAAAACGCGTTACGAAGTCAGCTGGTGTATTTCCAGTGGAACAAACCGCGTAATTCTGGCCACATTCCAGGATCTCAACTTCTTACCGGTCTAACATGCCGGGTGCAATGTATTCCTTAGTGTTACCATAGAAAAAACCTTATTCAAACGCGGAAGAAATACCGAGCGTCGTAAAAGTTGCACGACCAAAATCCTCCATCTAGTAGATCCTTGCATCTTTCCTAGAAACAAATCCTCAATATTTATACTCTCAATCGTGATGCGTTCCGTATATATGAGTTCGCGCGGGCATCGGACATGTCCTTACGTCGATCTTGAGCTATAAATCCGCGTGTGAGGGAGCTTACTCCCGCCGGTCGGTCGGACCGTCCCGGCCCGGCCCCGGACCGATATCTTCACGCTCCACCGACGCCTTTATCTCCACATTGACTCCAATACAGAATGTATGGTGCGCACTTAATACCCGCCCTTGTGCGATTATATGCCTTATTTACCTTCAAAATACTGTTTATTTTGGATTTTATGGACGCGATATGGGTTATGCTGCTTTATGGAATTTTTTGATAGAAAAGAGGTTTATAGATTTAAAGGACTTGGGGAGCTATGTTTTGGTTGAGCATTTTTTTATTGATTGCACTGTATTGACGATTTTTGTTGCCCGGCGAATATTGTAAGCATTGTTGACCATTTTAACAATTTAAAGGACATAGTAGCGAGTTTAATCCCTAAGCAGTGTAAGGTATTATTTAATATGGTTTGCGAGTTCACATGTTCCCTCGTTCATATAACTTGGAGTCCTTCAAGTTTAGCGTGAAAAAGCAATTATGCAGGCCGGCATGTCTGTCACGTCTGAGGATTCTTGTATCTTTTACCGGTCGGCCCTTTATTTGGGCTTCAATTCGCTTAACATCAGGTGTACGGAAGCCAATTTGCCGATCTCTCGTAAAAAAATATCAGGAAGACTATATATTCTGCTAGATTAATGTCCTTGTATTTAGTTTATTGTCATTATTTATATTTTTATTTGAACTTATGATATCATTATATTTTCAATTATTTTGTTAATCTAAGTAACTTTATCTCTCTTGGTTAGTTTAATAATGATTATTATTACTATGTCTAATGCATGTTGTGTCATCCTTCAAAAGTAGTGCAATTGAGTTTTTCGATTTTCTATTGCGATCTAAGCTGAATAATTAATAGTGTAACTCTCTTAATTGATGATCTCTTATTTATGAACATAAATAAGGGCAGACGGAGGACGAGGTAATATTACTTTGTTGTTGACGAACTTGGTCGCGTTGTTTATGGATGGACGTTTCTCTTGATATACGTTTGAGGTAGGTCATGTGCTTGTATCATTACTTCGAAAAAAATGGTAGTTTAATACCAGATAATCACTACAATGTAAAGTTTTAGAGATACCTTTATGGTTGTTGAAAGTCTAAACTAGTACCTCATAGATTACACATCATATTTATTGAGAGAACGAATCGACGTCATATCAGGTGGTGAATTCGAATTATTGTAACAATCTAATTAAAACACTTTTCTTTTTCACTTTACTCTAAATTACTTACAAAACTAACGGTCAAGTATTAACATTTAACTATATACTAAAAAGTAATAGTTATTACTAAAAGCAGTAGTTTGATATTCCATGAACTAGGCAGTGAAAGCATTGAATACTATTGAGAGGCGGCTACCGGCAGACCGACGTTATTTCGCGTTAGCCAACGTTTGATTTGAAAATGGTTCTTCAGCGAGTTATGAGTGTGGAAGTGGGTGTACTCAGGTATTTGGTTTGGGAGGTATCAATTTAAGAAAGCATCGAGCTGTTAGGTATTATTAATTTAGCTTTATTTTCAATCGATTTTTATAGTAGAAGTCAAAAACTAGCATGTTTTATACTAACCCCCTTATTCATAGACGTTTTTTATCTAAAGACGGAGCAGTGCTGACGGCATAGCAGCCAGTTCGTAGTCATAGGGCCGTTGTGATTGGCTAATATTGTTGTATCTCAGTCTTTACCACTATATGTGAACACTGAACATGTCGTCGAATTATGGGTGCGTAGCCGACTGTCAGCAGAGCGGAACGAGCATTAGGAATGTAGAGAGGATTTGTTTGTGTGACGTTTGACGTCACACAAACAAATCCTGTCTACATTCCTAAACTTAGGATTTACATTATACTTGGACTATACTCAGCTGTATTCTGCCAATATAATAGCCATGATTAAAGCCCTGTCTTTTTTTGATTTAAATGTTTGGTTGACGTAGCTTTTTGAACTTTTTAGAAGGTATTTGGGTTACTTTTTACGACCTTACTTAAATCGATCCGTTCTAGTTATTCAGTTTGAACAGCGTTAAAAAAACCCACACAAAATGAATTAATCCGGGGATTTCAGCCCCACATATTATTATATTATAATATTTACTACAATATATGAAAAGAAACTGTAATCCTCACATATTAAGTCCATTAAAATGAGGGCTACATTCACACGTAATTCCCTGAGTGCGTCCCACGCGTTTAAATATGGAAATGTGAGTAATGTGAATTACTCTGTGTTTTGAATGTTTAAAATGTTGCTTGGTAATAAAAATGTTAGGATTTTTTTATTACAATACGGCAACACATTTTTATATTGCCAATATCGAGAGAAGGTTATTCGTTTGATAGAGATATTCTCGCCACTAAATAGAAACAGTGACTTATGGAATAACAGTGTTAGTTACCAGAATTCAATTCTTCTTTGTCGATCAATATTTGTATTCGTAATAGCTATGCTATACTCTGCAATTTTTTGCTACTGTTTATATTATAATATATGCTGTACTTATCATCAACTCTAATTAGTTAAAAATACGCCTAAATACTTTTCCTATAGTGAAAATTCATTTATATAATTTCCCACACATACCTCACACCTTTATCCACAAAAGGTTGAGCAGAGGTGCAACCAGTGCATCTACTTTTCACCCAGTGTATTTCACCCCATAACGTAATAGACGACGAGTCTATTATCATATCAGGCCGAAGTTCCGAACTTCGGGCTAATAGTAAGCATAGAAACCACATATCACTTTTGCGCGACCCAGGATTCGAACCCGGGATCTCGAAGCAGTGGCCGTACTGCGTACGCAATACTACTATACTACCGAGGCAGCCTCACAACAGTGGAGAAAGTCATATATAAAGTTCGCGTAATATTGCACCTATAACTCCCTTTTATAACACCTGGATTAATTTATAATAATGTATCTCGAAATGACAAACTCGTTGTAATACGGGCTCATTAGGGCGAGCAATGTACCGTGGTATGATATCATTTTTTTTTACTAAACGAACGTGTGAGGTATGGAAACGTATCTTTTTTAATTTACATGAATAATGATTTAATTTTTTATAACCTCGCTTGGGGCGATGCGATTTTTTAGGAATTTCTACGGAGAAATGGCTTTGTTTCAAATTGTTTGTGAGGTCTCATACGTCACACTTGTGCGTGGTGCTGTCACAAGTTAACGTAGTGTGCAGCTTTGTTGTTTAATTTCTTGCTGTAAATGAGATTGTTTAAGGCCAAAGGAACTCCGACAGAATTTTAAATTAAGGCAACAATGCAAGCATGATTCTATTGACATCGCAGTACAATGCTAGTTCGGATGATGCTATACTCTCGAGTGTCGACATTGGGCCGTAAGACAGGTGAAACCAACATAGCCGTTCCACTCACCTCCCAAGTGAAGGATAATGCGTTTATTGCCCGCGAAAATAAGGTGATCTTTCAATTACTACCACGTCACTTGTTATTCCTCAGGTGTTAACTATGGAAACTGTAAACTATCTTACACTATTACATAGAATGATCAGGTCTACGGCGAGCTGGCATACTTCACAATCCACAATCGAAATACTTTATACATACTTCAAAATTCTCAGCATCGTAAAAGTATATTAAGTAAAATTAATCAAAAGATAAACCAACAGAAGTACATTTTCATGTTAATTTGAAAAGTGAAAGAAAAATCTTAATCGCCAAGTTTGTATTGTGGGTTTTAAGAAGGGAAGGAAATTTTTTTCATACCAACTTTGGAGATTTCAATCTTCGTACATTTCGATTTAAGAAGTTTGCTGACAATTTGCAAAATGAATAATAAATGAATGATTATCCGCAAATAAACCGGGGAACGCTTTTAGAAACTGTATTTAAGATTTTCATACTTTTGAATATGAATTTGCCTTTTTTAATTTTAAGTGCGCCGTGTTTGAGGACACTTAATGGGAATGTATTTGAATTCATTTGCAAATTGTTTAACGGTTCTTAATTTAATTATGGAAGTATCTTTTTGATGGAAAGATGTATGGAATTCCTGATTTACTGCAAGGCTAGTGATTTAAGCTAGACAACACATGCCCGTATTCCCAAAACAATTTATCTTGGGATCTTATATCTATATATTCTATCTCGACACACACACATACACTTACGTGTTTTATCCCGGAAGAGATAAGCAATGGCACATGGCGAAATCTTTTTGCCAAGTATATTCCGTTCCATGATGTATACGAGCCTATCGTCATATCGGGTTAAAATTTCAGACCCACGGCTTATACCACAGGAAAAATCCACTACCACTGCCCGACCCAGGATACGTACCCGCGACTTCAACATAATAGTTGTAGCGCACGCCATACAATTATTGTATGTATGCAGTTTTACCAAGGCATGCTTTAGCTCTGTACATAATATTTTATATCATCTAAGATGGTACCAGTTCTGATCACAGAGCTTCTCTCCAATAAAGGAGGTCATCTTCAATCAACTGACAATAATTACCCACCCAACTGTTTAAAAATCAGCAAATTAGAAGCTGAGACCTTCGCCACAGTTCACCTTTTCAATACCGCTTTACCATAATAACGAAAGCACATAACCCTTCTTTTTACGTAGTAAACAGAAGAACAACACTCCAGTCTCGCATACCATGCAATAAAAGCGAGCGGGCCACAAAGTTAACCCTGCATAGGCATTGTAGCGGCAACCCGTCCGCGGCCCTTCAATTTGTTATGTAAATGTATCTTTTGTTCGTCGGTCCGTCGGTTCGTCCGTCCAGCCACTCTATAAATTTGTTCAGATAGTAACGTCCATTTTGTCTGCAATTTTGTGCAATTGCCAATTGGTGAATTGTTGAAGGAGCTTTGATGTGAAAGATTGTTTCTTGGGTCCGGCTTTTGGGGACAAAAGCCGCTGACCAGATTTGAATTGTTTGTGTACGAATATCGCAATACTAATACAGATGTAAGCTATTGCCTTTTCTCGTTCTTGAATTTGTTTTTAATGTTTTCATTTCTTGGTAGATAGGTAAAAAAACATCTGTAATAGAAAATATTATTCATATCTGATATAAGAATAGGTTCGCTACCTATGACGCCGTGGGAAATAAATATCAGTCTAACGCTTCAGCAATATAAGCAGCGATAGTCTAGTTGATTGTGGAACGGACTGCCGAGACAAATGTCCGCAGGTTCAAATCCTTCCAAGGGCACACACTTCTGACTTCTCTAAAAAAAATTGTGTGTATTCTTTGTGAATGATCTCTTGCTTTAACGGTGAAGGAAAACATCGTGAGGAAACCTGTATACCTGAGAAATTCTCTTTTAGGAATTTTTGAGGGTGTGTGATGTCTACCAACCCGCAACTAGGCCAGCGTGGTGGACTAAGGCCTAATCCCTCTCAGTAGTAGAGAAGGCCCGTGGCCAGCTGTGTAATAAAGGCGCAAACAATATATGTAACACCAATAGTCTCTCCCACCAACTAGTTCAGAACAAATCACACTTTTTAAACAGAAAAATCCACACACAATTATATTTCAGTGTCATTGATAATAGCAGTTATTTATCGCAACACGGTGCAATCGTAAATCGCCGTTCCGCGGGACCAATTACCTTATCGTAACACCCCACTTGATTTCGCTGTTGAATTATGTTTAGCAAACACATACAGTACGTACAATATAGTTTCTATTTTCCAAGGGGTAGGCAGAGATGATGTGAGGTGGGTATTGTCGGATGTGTTATAAGTTCAAAGTCCTGCGCGTATATTTTATGTAGTTAAAATATACCTCATTGCCTGGTGTTTGAAGCTAGAATTTTAGAGATCCTACTCCATGGAAGGTTTTTATTTTTTAGTATCAGAGCAAGTTAACAAACAAAATATTCCAATCATATGAAAGCATTTTCACGTTCATAGTGGCAAGGGCTTAAAAATTCAATTACGTTTTAATATACATGAAAAAATTTGTCCAATTTCTGAAGCCATATTAATAAATATAAACTCAAATTACACGTAAAATTTCGACCATCCAAATAAGCAATAACAGAGCTACTAAAACGAAGCCGTGCAATCAATCCACCAGCAATATTCACTTATTGATCAAACGCATTCAATGCCCATAATCGGTTACCAATCATCGAATCATCGGGCACACGATTAGGGTTCGAAATATCGGACTGGGGTATCGATACTAAATAATAGCACGCAGAATATCGATACTCATGCAGGTCATGTAGTCGACCATAGCATTATGTGGATTGTCGGCCCACATGTAGACCATAGTATTATTTGGATTATAATCGACCCATTTATTCATTATTTACTTGTCTTTGAAGTCTGTGAAACCTTTTTCTAATAATATAAATTTTCAGATCCTTTTTTTAAGTAGAGGTATATTTTATTTCTTTTCTTTATTATATTTAAATTAGAATTTGAATTGCAAAATATGTATAGTTAAATTAAAACTAAAAAAATACGTTAAACCTTACTATATCAATTATCCTTCAAGGGCTTATCAGAAATATAAATGGGCAATGTACGCGTGATTTTGCATCGAAAACCAGCTTTTTTCATACATTATCGTATTCGAGTACCACGCAGAACCCGGTATTGGCTTAAATTATCGATACATCCTATCGACTATCGCTCGTACTCTATCCACAATAGCCGTGGTGGGGTGTTGGACCCGTCTCGATATGTAAATTGCCGCGCGGTAAAGCCTAACTGGCTATTGTGCGAAATGACCAGCATATAGCCGATACGGGCCTATACTGCACTTAGATCAACGCGTTTAATGATGTCACTTCATACGATTGATGGAAGGATTTTAATACGGGCTTACTGTATTAATAATAATAGCTTTATAGGAACACATTGGGGTTAGAGGTTCAGCACACAGGGCTAGAATTTACGGAGTTTGTACTTAAATGATAGCCGAAGTGACAAATATCGTAAATCAATGCCCTCATTAAAAATTAATTATTTTAAATTACTATCGATTTAAGAGATTACTCTTTACAAAATTATAATTTTTACGCCCATATATTAATAAAATAAAATAATTTTATATATTCCAAACAACTCAAGGCTGCAGTAACACATAAAAGGTCCATAAAAACCGTAACATTACAGAACAGGAAATGAAAAACTTGTGAAAAAGTGATGTATTTAAAAATGCAAGTGCAACAAATAGGTTACGCACCGGGCGGTGGTGCGCTGATGCAGGGGTGGCGCGAGCGGGGGGCAGGATATTGGCGCTGCCGCCATTTCCGTCGCCATCACCCGCGTGGACGTAAATACTGTACAAAGGGAGAAGACCACAGTTGCCGGACTGTTGCGGAATGTTAAAAAAAATCAAGACTCAGTATTGTGTCTTTTGAGTGCAATGCAATACTTCAGGGTGACGTAGCTATCTCTATTAGTTGAGCTTCCGTCCTTTACTTCCATTTATTTGTAATATAATAACCGGAGAATATATTATGGTTGTGATGAGGAGTCTCTGTTATTTACACTTGTAATGTCCAATATTGTAGAAATATAAATGGTGAGTTTGTAGGCAATGGTTACTGGCATACACACCTACACTAACTCTAAATATATTTTTTTTACTAAATATTTACACTTGACCAGAGTGAAATAGACGTACATTTTTGCTTTTCACTGACCGGAGTTACATGCGAACGCTTATTTCAATAAACTGCACAGTAACGTAATATACATGAAATAATAGTCAATAATCCCCAATAAAATGAACCAATATTCAATTAAACTTTAAACACAAATATAACAGAAGTAATAAGGCACAGATGCCGCCGACAGTGCGGTTCACCTTATGAAATGAGCCAGCGTGCAATTGACATTTGAAAAATATTTTCAACGGGCGTTCCCAATTGAAAATTATGAAAATTTGTGTATCAAAGTGAAATGCGCTAGTTTTTGATGCGAGTGCGAGTAAAATTTGCGAGCGTGAATCAATTGAAATGTTTATGATGATTGCAATATGTTACTCGTATGGGTTGTTAATATTTAATAATACATTTTATAAAATGGGTTGTCCGCTCTGTCATATATTGGCAAGTACAGTTTCAAGTAAAAAAAATCTGCAGTAAAAAAGTATTCACCAAGAGATTGTACAATCTTAGGAAAGCAATTAAATCTATTTATTTTGGATGTAAGATGTAAGACGTAAGTTGCTAGCCATTGTGATTTGTGTCGTATCGATTATCACTTAACATTATGAGACGAAAATAAGCGCGGAAAACCATAAGTACCTACACTATTTGCGGATCTGCATACCTTTGGGAGATTAAAACATGATCTCACATATGGGCATATCCTCCCCATAAGCAAAAATATCGCTGATCTATCTCCTTTACACCACAACTCCACAGACACGCGCAATCATAATTAATACCGTATCAATACGCGAAGTACCGGTACCCGCGCAGGGAGGTACCCACTACCCGCAGGTAGCGTCGGCAGCGGCAGCCGGCGTCATTAACCAAAGTGCGTGCTGTTTCATTAATCCAATTACTGCGTTGTTTCCACTACGTAGATTTTTATTTCGTTTTATGGAGCCAGTGTATTTCGGTTCACTATAGTAGTTATGTTCATACATTATGTATTCCTATTTGGTGAATTTAATCTGTTCCTAGGTTGAATGTACGATACGGTTTCGTCCAACTTTGTTGTCAAGCGGAAGTGTCGTTTGTTGTTTGATAGATGTAGTGATATTTACTGATTATTATGGGACCGTTTAAGTATTAAATAGAATATTTGTATTTTTTAACTGCCCTATTCCCTCTAGTCAGCAGAAGCAAGCAAAGTTCTCACTCCTTCTTCCATGCTTGCGTAAGCATAGCTAGGTATAGATTGAACAAAATTTGTTAATTTTTTTTTTTATTTATAAAATATATTTTAATAAATATTGCTAATGTTATCACTGTTCAGACCCAGCTGTCTCCGGTGTCAGCAAGAATAAGCAAACCATAGACTCTCCACCTTAGTGCTTATGCAATACTTGAACGACCTCCGTGAGCCTAGCTGATCCGAGGGGTGCTATTCTAGTGACTCGATACAGATCTAACTGTATTATGTAATAGTAAATATATACCTTTAGTATTGTTTAACGGCAAAAAGAAGCGTACGATCGTACGATTTACTTATTTCTTCATTCATTATATAGAAATGTCTTAAAATGATAATCGAAAGCCGTTTCAAATTTGAATATTCTAATTTAATAGAACGTGTTTGAAACTTGGAAGTGGGAATTCCCGAAATTTATCCATTTAAAACGTAACCCCATATAATACATCATGTTGCAAACACTAAGCGAAACGATAAATAATAATTGTTCGGTACATTATGCACCCCGGTCTACTGCTAACGGAAAACTTGCTACCATTAATATATCCTAACAAATGTTCAAATTACGCAATCATGTCGTGGCAAATATAAATTTTAATAAAAATGTATTTGAGTGACCCTCTGTGTTGTTTGAGAATGAGTATATGAAATATGTGGTGTAAATATGGTGATGAGTTGGAACTCGGAACACGACGCACTTCTACGTAGCTGACAACATAATTCACAAACAATACCATGAAATTTCACAGTGGGGTTGAAAATTTACTGTTTTCCTTGACTTTGTTTACATCCAATTGCAGTGTGAATACCACTTTAAATGCAGTACATGCAATGATGACCACGATCCTCAGTTATGAGTGACCGAGTACGTACAGAGAGAGAGAGAGAGAGAGAGAGAGAGAGAGAGAGAGAGAGAGAAAGAGAGAGAGAGAGAGAAAGAGAGGGAGAGAATTGAAGTGGAGTCACATGACAAAGTTAAGGACAACGCGCTTTATTCTATGTTGTACGTATACAAAGCGATGGCTTGTTATACCGAACGCAAAACATAATATTTCGCATTTCACATTCGAAAATTTATTGTGCTACGTGCAAATATGGTTGATTTTAATAAAAAAAATTACGCGCAATAATTAGAATTTTTATTAAAAAAAATACGCGCTTTATAATTGTAATTCCCACCCTATAGCCTAAAACAAGTCCCTGCACGTTATCAGTACTAAGCTAGTGCCAGTAAGCTGGCAGATAAGGAGCGTAACTGCACCGAGGTATCAGCCTACAGATAATAATAAAATTTAACAGCCGGCGACATGGTTGGTTGTTGCGATTCTACGCGATTAGAGATATGCTATGGAGTCCTGGTATAGTGGAAGAGTATGTCGATTCTAGGAGGATCTGGGTTCATAATTTAGCATGCCGCCACATAATACGTAAGTATATTCGACAAAACATGTAAACCAAGGTAAGACTAACCAAGTCACAATACGTCTAGTGTATTCTCATCTCCTGATGTAGTAACAAAGTCTGTCTCTCATTGTCACCAAATTCACGTCCGTGTGTAAAAACAAAATTTTAGTATCAAAAATTTCAACGCGTGATTCATAATGCGATCTCAGGTTTCTGACCTGAACCAAATGGCTAAAAGTAACTTACGTGGGGCACTATGGCGGGTTATAACAGTTGTGTATGGTTACGTGGACCATTATGGAGGATATAACACCTTGTGTACGGTGGTCGTTATCCAGATAGATATAAAGTATATCCCACTACCAGCCAAATGCTACTCCATCAATAAGAAAATCCAAACGAAATCAACTGAAAATGATTTCCCGAATTAGTACAGCGATTCCGACCATTACCTGAATTATGCATAAATTAATTGGTCCCATAAAGCTGATGGTCCGCATGGGCTTAAAACGTCCACGACTTGCTCATTACCGTTACGGCACCACTGGATATCCGGTTCAAATTGAATCGTTACCGTAATGAGCACCTATCGGCGTGCAATACTCGATATCGATGAAAATACAAATAAAACGTAATAGGAGCTTCTCTACTTTAATGAACGTTTTCTTTTCCATCGTTTATTATGTGGAGAAAACTATTGATAGCTTTTCCTGGTTTTACTCGCATTGTTTGCATTCACTTAACTTACAAGGCATGATGAATTATTTCTTTACTCACACTTATGTGAGTAAAATGCGAAAGTACATTATATGATTAAGGTTATTGTTAGAAATTCACGTATTATTATTATTTTATCTCAGCAAGACAATAAATAACTACAGTTAAATGTGACTTTATTGCCATTTAAAATAATGTCATATTACGCTGTCAACCTTTCAGTACCAAGTAAATAAATAAGCACAACTCAAAAAACGTTAATTTAAATCAATAAATCATACATTAATAACCCAATGGTGAAAAAGAGCATACAAAACGACATCCACAATCAAAACAATCAGCATCAATTACCCAAAAACGAAAACCAACAAGCTGAAACAGATACAAGGCCCAGTAAACGCACAGTTAAATGCCATAGATACCACAAAAGCAGGAGACAAACTAACAAGTCCGAAAACAATTTACATGAGCGGCAACAGCGGCGTGCGCTGCCGGTTCCATTTCCATATCTAATTAAATTGCGGGCGAAGTTCGCCAGGTGGCCGCATCTCAGGTGTTGTATAAAGAGTGCATGAATTTACGCTTTATACATTCACTGGGTTTGGTTTTTGGGTAATTTTTGTGGGGTATTGTTATTTAGAATGGCAATGGATGGTTGATGATAGGTGACCACTAAGTCAAGATTATAGCAGAATCTTGAATGCCTGATTGGCGGTAATTTTTGTGGGATATTGTTATTTAAATTGACAATGGAATTGACGGTTGATGATAGGTGACCTCAAAATCAAGAATATAGCAGAATCCTGAATGCCCGATTGGCTTTGAATAATGGAACTAATGTAAGGATTTGGGCCTTTGAAAATCTGAAGTCCTAACTGAATATTTTGTATTTAGCAGGTCTAGATAATTGATTCTTTCCTAAAAATGTATATATCACAATTATTTACATACAATACATTTTATCTAAAAAAGCGAGCGTGTGTTACTACTTGTAATAAGTTCTGCCCATAACCATAAAAATATCGAACTAATCATGTTTGGCGAGCGTCATAGGTGTATACTTTTTTACAGTCGAGCAGCAGTCCGCGAAAAAAAGTGCAAAAGAAAGATTTATTCATAAGAAAATATATATGTTTTATAAATTATATAACATTAATGTAATGTTTTATGTCAACAATGGGAACTCCTGTCCAGTTACATACTACAGAACAGGTTAGGCAATACTGTAGCGCTGATTTTCTTTTTGTTAACCGACTTCAAAAAAAGGAGGAGGTTATAAATTCGACGTGAATTTTTTTTAATGGCAGGTCAACAGTGTAATGTAAAAAATGAGCCAAGTAAAATTAATAATTTTTAATCCAGAATGAACAGACGCTATAGTCTGTTTGAGAATGGAACGGTCTTGAGATGATGGTCCACAGGTTCAAATCCAATCTCGGGTGACTTTGCAGCTCTCATCTTTTAGCTCTATAAAGAGCCTCAAATAAATAGATTTAGTATCAAACCCTGTAATCTTATACTTCCAGAAACTATCGCCATAACGAACAGTCGAAACAAAAAGACGACGTGGCGTCCGTGCAAATTGCAATTCAAAGTGCAACGCGGCCCGGTCGCCTCAATCAACGCGCGACTAAGCGGTGCCTATTTCCTCCGCTAGATGGCGCTGTTACTATCTCTGCGCAATCACGCCTTTGTCCGTACAATTGTGTTGAAAATACGAAAATGGCCGGGACCTTCCGGCCTTTACGGAATCACCGCTTTGAAGCCGTCGGCGTGATATCGTGAATTTCTTTGGTGACGCAGAATGCAATAACGTCCAAACTTTAATTCCAAATGGTTTTGCGGGCCTACTTTGGGGCAGTATTGCCGCAATTTAGTTCGTGGAATTCCACTTTTTCAATCAGACGGGACCGTCAGGTGATATATCTTTGATTGTAAGATGGCATTCTTTCGTATTGTTTCATGTTTGTTCATCTTATTTCTTACTGTTCTGAAGGGGACTGTTTTCTTTAATTAAAATTTCGTGACAAGGCTTTTTTTATCTCTGTATCGTTCAATGATTACACTGAGCTCTATGGTAGGTTTAGTCTATATGTGATAGTGAGTTAAAAATAAACTGCTCGAAAAATGCCAAAACTATACTGACGTGTACCACTAGCTGAAATATAAACTAACCTCTATTCATCAAATCGAGATACAAAAAGCATCAAAAGCTCTTTCAATGACCATAATTTTCAGTTATCCATTTCAACGAATAATTCGAAACCGCTATTGTGACTTCTCACCCTTTAATACAAATATTGTGCAAAAAACTTCAATTATTAATTATTAAAACATTCACATATGATCGATGTGGTAGTTTTTATACCTTAAGTAAAAAAAAATACTCGAATCGACTATAACTTTTTTTGTTAGTTAAATAGGAGTCTTATCAAATTAATTAAAAGTATTTTTTGTTTTTATTTAATGAATGCAATTGACACCATGGTATCTGATCTGACGTAATACGAAACTTTTTATTATTAAGCTACGAGGTAGGCTATAATATGAAAATAACATTTTAATAAGTCTTATAAACCCGTGGCGAAGGGTGAAGTTTTTCAAAAGGTAACCCGAGGCAAAAAGAATTTAGTCTTAGTTAACATGTCGCGCCCAATTTAACAGACAACAAAAACGAAGTCATTCGGAAATAAACGTAAAAGGGAAGCCGGTAGGAATCGGGTTGTATGGACGCTTCGCCACTGTTATAAACTAATATAGGAAAATCATGCTAACATTCCACCGGATTTCTCGAACCCGTTTCTACCCTTTCTCAGTCTCGTACTCCCATACTGGGTTTTGAAACTCGCCTAATCGCAGCTGACCTAAAATCAAAAGCTCCCATCAAATATTTTATGCAAAGCTTCTTTCAAATTTATAATTTTTAACAATCTTTTATCTATTGAAGAGAAAATGCCGTCCTTTTCATTGACGGAAAGGCCTTGAACCATCATTATGCTGATCTAGAGAGTCATAACGGATCACTGTAATATTGTTCAGCAGGATATGTCGATAGCAGATGAGGTTGACGAGTTTAGACCATCTGTAATTTTGTATTTACCCTACATTAGTCAAACTGATTTCAATTAATAACATTACCGTTTATAACAAACTGTAACAAAGTCTAATTTGTTAAAGTTGTGATAATAGTACATTAATTATAAAACTTAGTCTCTTAATTACGAAGAGCTTTAAACCTATACATCTTAATCTTCACAATCAGTAGCAACTTAAATGAAAAGCTCATTACATCTCCTTTTAACAACGGCGGATTGATAACATACGCATATGTACTGAGTTAGGTCCAACAGACCGCCTACATCTATTCTAGACCTACGATATCAGTCGTTACTGTGTCTGATAGGCGGCCGGCTCAGTGCCACACCGCCCACCGAACGAAGCACGCGTTCTCACGTACACACACGGACATACGAGGGAAACTTGTCGAAAAAGTTTTTAATTCATCCGAAAAAATTCAAAACTTTAAATTAATGTTCCAATTTCATACACAATCATTTTCAAACGAGTTTCGAATTAAAAATCACACCGGTACATCGGTTGAAGTTTTCAAATTTGGAACTCGGTTCCTTTTTTAGTTTGCCTCTATGGCACTGGCTGGAATATTTTCGTACTCAACCTATAATTAGTCGTTTGATATTCTAAATTTAAAAATACTCTATTTTGTAAAATAACTTGGTAGGTTTTTGTATAAATGTATTAGTCGGTTTATAATCAATTAGAAGTAGAAACGAAGCTAACTCACCGGGTTGTGAATTAAACAGTAGTTTTGCATGTTAGGCGTCGATGTTGTAGTCACGTGGTAGGTTTAGTATACGTATACAATAACCGTTCTTGCTTAGTTCTAAGTTATATATAAACTTTGTACTGTGTTTACTTGCTGAGCTGACTTCATCGTGAATATATCGTGGTAAGTGTTTTATGTAGTTCATTATTATGATATGAATCTGATTACGTTCATTGTAATATTAATTTCTAATATTTATTTAAACCTTCATTATTTACATACTATAATTTTCGTATGTCGAGACAATTCCCATAAGTATTATATTGTAACTTTAAATAAATTGTTTATTTTAACACTCTTCACAATACCGTTTGAATGGTATTAGAGCTTATAATTACCCATCACATATCTATCTTTAGAGCTTTTTAAGAGTTAATGTTTCAAAAACGCAAAATAAGTTTTAATTATTAATAAACAAAATACGAAAGTGAGACAAAGTTGTGGAGCGTAGCACGTATACTCGTAGCACCGTAGCGACGTAGCGGGTGCTACAGCGTAGCCCCGCGCCGTAGCTGAGGGTTGTTGAGATTTTATTAGCGAGATGACGTTGTAATAATTTTAATATAAATAGCGGACGTGAGAGAAAAATAATAAAATGGAGTAACTTTATGAAAATGGCTTTGAGATAGACGGGGCTTAAGGCCCAAACGTATTCCGCGAAAAACGAGTAAACTTTAAATTGACCAAATTTGATTTTGCTTACTTGGTGTGTTTCGATATTAAGACACTTTAAACTCTGAGATCGTATTTAATTGAAACGCTAATAAAATAATTTGCCGGTATTATATTTTTGATATATGTATAATAATTGTTAAATGAAAGAACGAAAGAAATATTTATTATTGGGACAATAACAGTATAACATGTACAATAAAAGAAAAGAAAAACAAAACATATAAAGAAAAATATACAATTATACCCATTGTGCCAACAATGAAAGCCTCATTCAGCTCCTTGCTGCAGTTCTAGCATAACTGATACTGCAGCAGTGGCGAAGCGTGACATTTTTCAAAAGGTAACCCGATTAAAAAAATTGCTTTGGTTAACATATCGCGTCCAATTTTAAAGAAAACAAAGACAAACGTCAGTTAACCTAAAAGAGAAGCCGATAGAAATCGGGTTGTATGGAGGCTTCGCCACTGTACAGCAGCGCTGTTCTATAAATGATGTCACATTATGATTTAATAACAAACTACTGTGCCTTTTTTTTTATTTTTTTTTTAACACGGGGATATCCGTTTGCGGATATCTGCCGGACTCGCCGGTATAAACCGTTCTACCGACTAAAACCCCGCCATTCGACTCTTACTCCCTAATATCGTAGGTCGCGGGGTGCGCAAGTGCATGCAACCGCAACCTTCGCAGGATTCGGCTCTTGGGCAAAGTCTCTCACCATCCAAAGAATTAGATCTTGGTAAAATCATACGAGGTATCTAATGTAGCAGGTAGGCCATGAGCATCATTTACCGGATATCGGGCTACCCGTCCGCCACCTAAAGCGAAGCTTAGGGAGGTCGGAGCTCATCTCTCCGACGTCTGCTGCGAAAGGGAATTCGTATCGTAACCTACTGTGCCTACAACTACATCTGTGTAGACTTATACTACCTCAAGCCGTTATATTCCCTTTTAACACAAAACACGCGGAACGCTTGCGGACCGCTTCCCCTGTGTTTTCATCTGTTCTCGTCGTTACACAAAATAAAAACAATTGAAAAATTTTAATCGTTAAATTTCGAATCTAATTATTAATTTGAGTCGTGATAAAAGCGCTAACAAACATTGCAACAAAGAGACGAAATTTTCAATTAATGTTGTTTAACATTCTGTTACTTATTCTATGCGTCTTCCAAGTATATTTTTCAAAAATACGTAATATCAATAAGGAAAATCTAAATAAAAATATTTATAGGTAATAACAGATTTTTATTTATGTCAACGGTTTTATTTATGTAGACAGGAACTGAAATTGTATGACCAGGTATATTACTTTTGTACATTATAGTGCAAATACCAATCAATGGGATGGATTAATTTATTCATCACATTATCATATAAAATTTGAGACTTTTATTAGATTATTAGGTGCTGTAGCCTCTTTGTTAAACTAATATATCCATAAATTAAGATCGCTAGTGACACGTATTTTTATATCACAAAATCAACAATAAGCCTAATACGTATAATATCAGTCATCGATTCATTATCCAGTCAGTTGTTGTCTCTAATGAAACCGATGGTGAAGTCTCTAGGCATGCCGACGCATAGCACTTCATCTAAACCGCGTCTCAGATGTGTGGAGAGGACACTTCAGCCGGTGACGCTGTTTTGAACATCTTGTCTGGGTGAAAGCATTTTATAGAAACGTACAGGATATGAGTTATTTTGTAAGTCGAATGCCTGGATTTGTGTTATGGTACAACTATCTCGCTGAGGTCTTGAATTCGAATTCTAGATAAGCAAAGTGATATTCAGTTTTTCTATTCAGTATCAAACACTGGAATTCATATAGATACCTCCACCCTCTATCATATTATGGGTCGGAATACATATGACGAAAAATGCGTGCCCTGTTTGCATCTCTGCTTACCTCTTTAAGGATAAAGACGAAATGTGTGTAAGTTTTGTCTTTGTTTTTGTAAGTGATCCGTAATGATGCCCATGCTCTTAAAGACTAAATTTGTGTGTTCTTTGTCAGTCATTAAAGCGGAAAATTGATTAGTATTATATTGCCAACTAATCAAAATACAAAAAGATAGTATCTATTTAAAAAAAACTAGTTTATAAAGAAACCTACCACTTATTCCAACCTAGTAAAGTTAAAGGGATATATTCATACTTCTTCATCCACCTCTCTTTATCCTAAACCATTGAGCAAAACGCCTATTTTCGTCAAAAACCCGTTATTCGACCTGTGACTCAAATTCAGGATCACCAGGCTACAACCCGTACATTCAGCCAGTAAACCAAAACACGGGACTACTATTAAAATATATTCCTGTTTGAAATAATTTTATTTCTTCATTCATATTTATCATCTCCCCCTTTAAATTGAAAACAAATTTGTCCACCTTGCATAAGAAGCTGCGAAGATGCATTTCGAGGGATGTTTGAGGGTATTGTTTAAAACATTAATAACCACCCTTATATTTCAACCCTCCAGCGCTCCAATTAACCCTTTGAAGTATAAATATTTTTTGTTGTATAATCAATTACGATAATGTAAGAAAATGCACATTAGACGTTTTAAAGGGGGTTTTATGATGTAAGTGCTTCTACCGAATTAATTGTTGATTGATTTTCGCGTGAAGGTAATTATGTTTTGTAAATCGTTTTCGGTTGTTTCTCATGGTGACAGATAAAGGTAAGTCGTCATTTTTGGTAATCTAAGTGTCCCACATAAGTATTATCCTATTCAATGATTTTGCCACTGATCCATAGTAAGATTATTATTGGTTGCAGAACTGTTAATCTCACTGCATCCATACTAGGAAAAAACTGATTAGTTATACACTTAACTCTGAACTGTAATCGAACCCGTCACAACACGCTTTATAGTCGGCTCGTTACTCGCAGTGCTATAGAGATTCTGTGTACATTTACATTACGCTTCTCCTACATATACTGCTTGAAAAATAAAGTATTGCATTATCATTTCTGCCTACACTCAATGCGAAGGGGAAGCTTCATCTATTTACTAAGTTCTAATGACTACGTTCATTGAAATGCAAATGAAGCGATACATTGATTACGGGCATCGGATTCAAGCTTCGGACATAACTGCATCAGTATTTAATATTCTGTACAACGAAATATAAGATTTAATACGTTAGTGCAAAGTCTCGAATCGTCTTTAAATAATTGAAGCCAAATCTAAAATACCGATGAGCAGACCACTTCAACAAATCAATCGATTCATAAGTTTGTACAAGAGTGAACGTTAGATAGCGCAGTTATTTCTTCAAACATTTTACAAAAGTATACAGACGGCAAACAATGTATTACCTAATGGATTCGTGTGGAGCCGGGGCCTCCTTATTAACACAGCCTCCAGACGTTTATTCCATATAAAAATATTTGCTCAGCTTTTAAAATAATTACATGATTCGCGGTGGCGCTGCCGGGCCTGCTGGTTTGTTGCGGCGAATATTGAAATTCATATAAACGTGTTTGGTTGGATTTTGATTTAGGAAAAGGCATTATGTGAAGTGTTTAGGTTGGTTGATTAAAATCTGTCAATTTTGGAAGCCAGGTTCAAAACCTAGCAGGGGTTTTTTAGAATGTGTGAAACGATAGTCCAGCCATTCGCTATGGTCGTGTATATGTGGCGTATATAAGAATCAGATATCCACTGATATGAAAATGTTCTGAAGCAGGATAATTACCGATCGGTAGCTGATCTTGTTTATAATTTTTTTACTTAATAAACACATAATTTAATATTTTTCTCTTCCTTTATTCTTTTTCTTTTTGATTTTGGGCAACTTACAATAGTACCGTATTGTATACATCAATATGTGTATTCAATTTTTTTTGATAATGTAGCCCATTGTAGCCTTAAAGAAAGCCTGTTTCTCTAGCATATAAACTTATTTTACTCCAGCCACGAATACCCCATTCCAACACACGTGAGGGATGTAACAAAAAACTTATTACAATTTTGATAGGAACAAAGGAGTTCGTCGCAGTCCGGAACTGATTTATGAACGACAGATTAAACTTTACGCGATGTCAAGGGCAAAAAATACGGCTATGATGCCGGCTTAATAGCTAGCCGTGCGTGAAGACTGGCTTACGGTGCGACGGGGAATGATAGGTTTATAACTGCTAGGCTTTAGCGCAGCATGAGAGGTATTGATGACGTGGGGTCAAGTACATATTGGATTATTTATTTATTTATTTACTAGTTACACCAACGACATGTCACAATATAACATAACGATATTTAAATATATAGGAATTTTCATAGTATGAAATGCCTTTACAGGTGTATACAACATTTAAGTGTTTCAGAGCAAGAAGAAGAAAAATTATAAGAAAGATTGCACGATAACAGTATACGTACATTGAATGTTTACGATAATAACACTACTTACATTTATACAATAGCGTTAATAAATAGTAATGATCACGAATATTTAATTCAATTTAATTTCATAACATAAAATAATACAAGTTAATTCAAAATTGTATGTTGAGTTGAATACATATTTTTTTTTGAAGGTTTCTATGTTTACTATGTGAAAAATGTCAATGTCGCCCTTGGGAGTTGTCAATACGTCGTTATAAGTCTGAATTATTCTGTTGATGGGGGAATGTTTCCCCAAATTGGTTCTACTATTAATCGGCTTGAATAGCATTGTTAAAGGGTATCTAGGTGTTCTTCGAGGAACGGCAACATTTATTACTTAAATTAAAGAAGTAATTAATGTTCTATAAGCAGATAGGTTTCGATTAAGGTTAGGTTTTGGTTGACGTGACAAAATTTATTATTTGTAAATTAGTAGGAGTAATTTTTTTTTCTGTCACCATAAAATTATTGCAACTACCAACACTCGCCTTATATGTTTATTATTTGTCTTATATTTTAAAAAGCATCTATAAGTATCGCGTTACGTCGTAAAATACACTCAAAACTACAGGGAAACAATAAACTTGGAGATCATTTAAAACTGGTCATAAATAACCCGTAAAATTCGGCGTAGCGAGCCCGCACCGGCTGCAAGAGCTTACCCAGCAATACCGTATTAATGCGTGAAAGAACCAACTTGCTTGAAATACATTACATGGAGCCCGGGCGGTCGTGCGCGGCCTGCCAACGACGAATGCTTATGAATCAATTTGCAGCGGGATCTACTCGTAAAATTTATACTTTATCGCCTATAAACATTTTACAGTGATCAATTTTTTATTGCTGGTAGGTATTGGTGTTTGTTATTTTGATTTCGATTTTTGATGTAGTAAAGTTTAACGGTTGAGTTCGCGCGTATCTGCCATAAAAAGTATAGGAGATAGGCAACAAAGTATCAAGTGTGATGGGTTATGAAAGAAATAACACAGGATTGAAATACTATCAGTAGATTTATTGAGAACAGTAATTACTTATTAGCGCAGTAATGACAAGACGGCGACAGAGAGAAGTATACTAAAAGATGTAGGTCATTCTTACATAAATCAAGTGGCGCCAACAAGCGGCATAATGCAGTACTAAGATAGCTCATATAAATTGTTTGGTTTATACTCTATCTAACTTTACAGTTTCAACACCTGCCCTTAAGTCTAATGGTCATGTCATGTTGTAATTAATAACGTCAAAAAAGGTTATATCGTATAAAGTTTTAAACCTGACCTTAATTTAGCAACTATCAGTTAATTATCTTAATTTTTTTAAGTTAACTTACTTCAATTCCTTATTAATATATCGTAATAAATATGAAGTTAATTACTCGCCGTATAAGAAAATAAACAGGCTAGCACACAGCGTGTTAGCCACTCATTCGTAAAAGTGAGAAAAAATAATACAGGGCTGATATAAACATTATCACTACATAGTATAAAACAAAGTCGCTTTTTCTGTCTCTATGTGTGCTTAAATCTTTAAAACTACGCAACGGATTTTGATGCGGTTTTTTTTAATAGATAGAGTGATTCAAGAGGAAGGTTTATATGTATAATAATAACATCCACTAAATAGTCAGCATTGCATCCGTGCGAAGCCGGGGCGGGTCGCTAGTTAAAAATATTTAAAAACCACTAACCGCATAAATTTCACCATTAAATGACATACCGATTTTAGTTTAAAGCGTAATTTGCGCGTTCCCGCCGACGCTGGCTCGTCATTACTGCAAGAGAGGTGCTCGTGCGAGCATAACGACGTCTCTTTAAAACGCCTGTCCATCTGCATTATGGCGCATCACCTGCAAAGTGGGATATCATTTGCAATTACTGTATTTAATTATAGTTTTTGAGGCGTACTAAACTGATTTTATATTTTAGTGGTCATTTTTATTAATTATATTTAATTACCGAAAATAAATAGCGTTGTCTGCTGCAGTCAAGACAAAAAATAAATCGATCGAATTAATTATTCTAAAAATGCAATGAGCACATCTGAGATATGAGGTGGTTAAAGTTTGAATATTGGTTATAGTGTCTATCAAACTGACTCTGTTTGATGGAGTTATGCTTATTGGGTGTAAAAATAACACAACATCTTCAATAAAATACATTATATAATGACGTATAAGCGAAACACCGAAAACCCTTTGGCAATATCTCAAAAATACGTCATAAACAGAACGTACGGCGCAAAACCGAATGCGACAGTTGCGCGTGTTAATTAAAACAATAAATTTAACAGTGGGAAATGTTTGCAATGAATATGTCAGCGGGCCGGCCGGCCATTACTAATGTCGCGTGGACAACTATTCCGTGCCCTCCTTTCGGCTATTGTAAATTTGGCGGTTGTTGTGGCCACGAGAATAGCGTGTGGGTCCGCGAATATGTAAATGTCATTCTGGTGGCAGAAGTGAAGTAGTCTGAGTGACAGTTTGGCTTCGACTTATCACTGTTATAGGTTACATTGATGACATAACACAACATAACGTAAGACCTAATATAGTAGACAGGTTCCTTAACATATTACATGAAACGATTATGATAGCTTGGGCTGAGCACCGCCGTGTTCTCACAACGGCCATCGGTGGCGGAGACCTCTCGCGTCGGGGCCTGGTAGAAGCCATGCTCCGGGGCGATAGAGAGTGGGACGCAGTCACCTCCTTCTGCGAGGACGTGATGCTCGCAAAGGAGGTGGCGGAACGGATACGGCGCCAAAGCGCCCAACGTCCCATCCACCACGGCAGACGCACAAGACGCGGGCGTCGAACGTCTGCTGAGGATCGTCGGCCTCCGTAGGCGCGGACCGTCGGGTGACGAGCATTGGGTAGCTCGTCGCCCGAAACACCCCAACGGCCCGTGTGTACGGCGCGTAGTGTTCCACGCGCGTCTCGAAGAGCAGTGTCAGTGTGATTTGCGGGGCCCTTTAGGGCCGGTGCCTGCCTAGGTCTCAATGCCACCGGATCTTGGACCTAGGCACATAGGCAAAGGATGGGAACACCGTAGGTTTTTAGTCAGTAAAAGTCTGACACGCCCTCCCGCCCATCCCAAGGCGGGAGATAGTCAACTGATGATTTACCTACGTAAAAAAAAAAAAAAAAAACGATTATTATTAATTTTACCATTGCTTGCTGCCTGATTTATTTATTAATTTCTTTTTTTGAAAACTTGATTTAATTCTGTAGTAATGTTTTTTTTATTTATGATTGTACTGTCGGATTTTTTTTAAGTCTATATTTTTTAAAAATCTTGTTTTACATATGTTGGTGTGTAAATTAGTCTTTAACGTTGTAATTTTAATAATGTATGTTTAGTCTATTAATTGTTGGTGTAATAATGCAATAATAATATTAGCCTTGTATTGTATACTGTCCCACTGCTGGGCACGAGCTTCCTCTACTACTGTGAGGGATTAGGCCTTAGTCCACCACACCGGACTTTTGCGAATCGGTTGACTTTCCTTCCTTCAAAATTCTTGTAGAGAACTCGGGAATGCAGGATGCCTCACGATGTTTCCCTTCACAGTTAAAGCAAGCGATAATTCACCAAAAAATACACATAACTTTATAAAAGTCAGATGTACGTGCCCTTAAGTTTTGAACGTGCGAACATTCGATTCGGCAATCCATTCCAACTAGGCTATCGAATTATTAGTATGTCATTTATTAAATAAATAACAAGTATTTCCCGCTTATACTACGGCCACACGCACCCTCTCATCTGCGAAGCGACGCACAAAGACACCGGTTACCATCCGTGGCCTAAAAACTAATAGACGCCAGTTGGTCCGTAAATTTGGAAGGCCCGGAATGTGCCTCGTTAGTTCATTAATGCGGGTATCAACTAGTACGTGTATTACCTTCAGTTAATTGTGACCCTGACAGAAGTTTTAGAGGCTCAGGTTAGCGAGGTATAACAATTAACAAATGTACTCTTTATCTAGGTATGTAGATAAAGGTTGTTTTTTAAAATTATATTAGAGTAGTTGTCTAGTAATTTTGCAAGAAAAACTTAATTATTACGTTAAAACAAATATAACCTAATCTTCAGTCAACTTTTCAATTGTCAGCTTTTAGGAAAACATCTCAGTTTGCAGTTTGAAATGTCAGAAAATAATTATAATATAAAACCGCAATAAAATCCGAAAAATTGTTTAATTTCAATTTTACTACAATAAAAAAAAAATCACAAGGACACCATTATTAGATCAATCATTTCCACACAATAGATACCGTGTAACAACGCGCATAGATCACGGCGTTCGATTTAACTGTTCCTTACTGCGCAATTTATAGCGGTCCCACATCACGCAAGGTGGGATTTGAGTTTCACTTGGGTTTCCGCTGTTTTTTTGTAGAGGCTGGAATTATTTGGTGGTTAGTGATCAGCGTATTCTACAGCCAAAAGAATCATTTGCTTAACCCCATGCAAAAGCATTGGCATTCAAAGATATTGGGTGGTTATCGGTTCTTATGCAAATGCACTAATTAAGTATATTAAAGGTATTCGAAAAGATCAATTAATCCGTCCTAGCCGAATCGGCTACAGCGGCCAATCTCAACGGAGATCAGCCAGGTATGCAGGAGATATTATAGTGGACAAGTGTGTGCGTAATACATAGGTACACTTTCTGTTCCTTCACTTTCATAGTTCGGGAAGACGGCAATCCGACATGACTGGAGAGAGATAAGATGCAGGACCAACGGCTTTTTTCGACTCCAAGCCGTGATTGCGTAATTTTAATTATGGCAAATCAGTCCAAATTATTTTCGGCCCGACCCGGGAATCCAACCTAGGATCTCAGCGCGGTAGGAATACTCGTGCCGTTTACGCATTATAATTGCCAGCGAGGCAGTCATTCGAAAAGTTATCTTACACAGTGATGACGTGGAACCATTCTGGTAGAACCAACGTATGAACTATAGACAAAACTTTCTCAAAGTTCCCTATAGAAAGTGTAGGAAAAGCGCTAGAAAATTATTTTTACCTATTACATAACAAAATCCCCTTTTCTGTCTGTCTGTATGTTATCGATTTTCTCAAAATCTACTGAACGGATTTTTATGAAATTTGATATAGAGATAGTTTAAGACCTTGGGAAGGTTATAGACTACTTTCTATTCCGAGAAAATATATAGCGGGACTTATATTCAGGGAAACTCCATCACACAGTCGAAGCCGTGAGCAAAATCTAGTTAAAAATATTTGAATCACGCAAGGAATTGTAAATATGTTGTAACCCAATCTCAAAGATTTTCCCGTCACAGTCGTAACTGTTACACATTTCCATACAATTTTGGGTTAACGATCCACACTCGAAAACTGTGGAGGCAAAGGCGTATTTCTTAGCGAAAAACAAAACAACAAATCACTTTACCCGATAAAACGTTATAGCGAGCATCCCTTGCGAAATTTATTTTATCATTGACTATAAGAGAATTTTATCCGCAGAAATATCTGGATGTTAGACGGTCGACTAGGCAGCGACGCGCGCGGCTTCGAACCCGTATCACGATGTGCGCGAGACTTCACGCTTCGCTCGCCGCAATATGTTGACCTTTTTTATTGAATTTGACTTTGAAAAATATTTGCATTCGGATTTTGGGTGGCGTTGGTATATTTTCGAGTGGGTATGGGACTCGATATTGGATGAAACAGGGGATAATTTAATGGCGTTTATCAGTTATTTAACTTCTTATATTTTGTTTGTATTGAAAAATGTAAACAAAAATATATATTATAATTTAATGACTGTCAAAATTATTTTTCATTTTACATATTTTTATAAAGAAAAAAATAAAATGTTCCGGATTCAAATCTCTAGACGTATCCATTGAGAAAAATCTTTCGTAACCACACAGCTGTAAGTTTAAATATAGCATCGTTCCTTTGCCAACATTTTATTACTACTAAGCAATGGTTTTTTCGACATAGATAGACAGACACATACATAACAAAATACAGAAGCTTTTTGTTATTTTTGTGTCAATAACACAAGTAACTTATTACTCACCATGCAAATATTTTACGTTTATTGTTAGTATTCCGAGACTTGGCAGAGTTCACAAGACTAGGGTAATGAAGTCATTGTTCTTACTGATTCTGCTGGTTGAAATACTTACACGCTCATTCCTATGCCTGAAGAGATAGGCAGAATATAACGTCACACCAGTGCATCTTTGGCAGACCACATTTTTTATTTTTACTTCTTTGAATGACAAGACAAGCTTGTCGTTCGCCTCATGGTAAGCGATACGACCGCCCATAAACAGTATAAACACCAACCAAAGCCTTGAAATACAAAGTATTGTTCGGTATTCTACTGCGCTCGCCATCCTGAGACGTGACATGTTAAGTCTTATTATGTTCAGTAGTTACACTGGCTATAATATAATGCTTCTTTCCCATGATGCGTGTAATAGGGTATAGCAATTTTAATCTGGGGTTCTTCAGGTATTTCAAAATATATATTTAGTTCATTCAGAATTTAAACCTCCATAAAAAGCATTTTTACGATTTTAAATTGCATATCGAATACAATTTTGTAAAAAACGTACCCAATAAAATTACATTTGTATAAAAAAATAATGCATACAAATACAGTCGAAATATTAACACGCCCGTAGTTTCGCGAGGTATGCACGCCATTTGTCAAACACCGCAATTTCAAGTTTATTTATGCCGCGGGGCGCACAAGATTTACACACTCAGTCCACCCCGGCAGATAGCTGCGTGAAGTTACTGCTTTATTGAGTCATTATTCTGGAGGGGTTATAAATATTTTTGTTATTAAAGGTGTATTTGCGTACCTGCGTTCTATATTTTTGTAATGAATGAAAATTAATCAAATTAAACAATATACTCGCATATACCTAAAATGTATTTTACTCACAGCTATACCTATAAGTAAAGAATTTTTTAGAGTGTTCATCTACATTGGAAATAAAACTATAGAAACTTTCCAACTGTACCATTATTATATTTTTGTATATTATTTTTCTTTTTTTATTTCCATATACCGATTTCTTTCGTGCTTAACACGTTTATTTATTAAGAGTCTAAATACTTTCAACACCTTTCCACACATTGAAAGCAGAACTAAAAATAGTCGCAAATTTCTCACCTCACCAGCCTTACAAGAAATCTTATTAAAATTCCGCCCCAGGGGAGCCAGTAGAAGGGGGAGTAAAACACGCGTTATCACAGCATATTAATCATTCCTATGCTAATACGTCGGTGTAGCAAATGATTACATTCAAATTGCTACTAATTTTATTCATATACGAAAATTTCGGTTCACGTATTTCTATAGGAAATGTTGCCTTTTAACGAACAAAATAATTATATTGGAATTTAATTAGTGCTTTTAATACGTATATTATTTGTGTGTTGTTAGGTAATTACGTTTCTAATATGTTTTATGTTACTTTAGAAAATAAGTTAAGCAGTTCTTATAATTCTCAATTGCGATATCTTTGCATGAATATATTTTATGTTATCTTCACTAATAACAGTAACATCTTATTAAATTAATTTTGTGAAAAAAGCAGCGAATCAATCTTCATTTCACTAATTGAATTAATTAATAATAACCTAGGTTTTGTTTAACACTTGTCTAGAGATAATTGTTTTGCTCGTGGCTCTCGAGTCTACCAACTACAAAAAGTAGTATATAGTTCTCGGTTACCGTAGCTTCCTGTTAGTGTACTTCCAGGGATCAGTAGTTTAGGACTTACCTACTTCCAAACTCTACTTCTTTAAACAACACAAAACATGAAGACAATACTAAACACATAAGTTTAAAATAAGTTCTCAACAATATATTTTCTTATACATGCAGGCAAAATGGTTCCACTGCACCTGATGATAAGTGGAGTGGGGTCCAATAGAATGTCGACTGACGACAGATGATTACCCCCCGACAGTCGACACAATAATGCCGGCCTATTAGAACCGGATATATACATGTTGACCTCGTAACGCGACACACCTACGCGGGCCACTATGGCGAGTTTTAACATCTTGTGTACGGTGGTTGCTATCCGGGCGGATATATCCTACCACCAGTAAAAGTTAATTCCCTTTTTTGTAATGCCTCTTGTGAACAATAACAGGGCAATATTTCCCGTTGCAGGTAAGCAGGGGGTCGATACGGCAGAAGCCCTCCAACTAATTCTAACAGGTAATATTCATCTAGCCGCGGAAACTTTTTTCAACCAACTTTAAAATTACGCGCAGCGACGGCGGCGGCGCGCGAAATTGCCCGGGATTCAAACTAGCAACCGGCGTTTACCAACTTTCGTTGTAGAAGTTTGCCGAGCTATTTCATTGTCGTTGAAACACCATTGTTGCTATTTCTGCTGGAATAATTATATTTAGAAATATTGTTCCGGTTTTGTGCGGTTTTCTGGTAATGTCGATGTGCCATGATTGGGAAGTGATAGTGGTGTGAATTTTTTTGACATATACGGCCATGTTTAAATATTGTTTAACCTACTTAATGTTACTTCGCTCAACCTGAGTAGTGTAATATCTTTCAAATTAAATTTTGTTAAAAACGTATTTTAAAATTAATAAGTACAGACATCTATTGTATTTAGAGTGTGAAGTGTAATCTATTTTGTTGGTCAAAATAGTTCGTTCAGGTCCTCTATGACAACCGTGCCATGTTAATATAAGAAAAGTATTCTTCTTTTAGTGAAGAACCAAGTATAACTATTTATAAAATGTACTTTTAATAAACACTATTTCGTTACTCAAATATAATGCACATAGAACAATTCTTTAACTATTTGAAAAAATTAAAATAACATTTTGGTAACCACGGCACATATAAGTATGTTTTACTAGACCAATAAAGCCTAATACCATAAAACACTTAAAGCAGGTAAATCCAGGCGTTCTTTTAGTCCGATTTAACAGTAAATTCCCGCAAACGTGCTCGATCCAGTAGGTGTGCCGTGGAAATGCATGCGCGTGTCGGCCCGTTTGCTCGAGCGATGGAGAGCCCAAATTTATTTATCTTGCGACATATTTTTCAACCGCTATTTCGTTTAAACACCACCGGGGGATTTATAACTCTATTCCTATGATATTAAAGTTCAGAATGGCCCAGTAAATGCTGTCTAAAGATGTTTATTAGCGATACATTTACAGGGGCATGCACTTTATAGTTCGCAGATGTTTGCTCGTTGCACAAATCTCTCGCGGTTCATATTTTTCTGAATGGTAATTTTTGGTCTTTAGAACACTAAAGATGTATTTTCATATATTTTTAGTAGAACGCTATGAGGATGTAATTATGAGCAGCGAAGAAGTGAATCTAAATACAGGATTTTTTTTTGGAATAGACAAAAGTTTTAAAATTATGAATTTAAATAATCAAATCTATGTCGATTATAAGTTATGATAACAATGAAGTCTATCTTTTGAAAAAAGGGCGTAACCCCTCTAATTAGTTGTGAAAGCCCTTATCCCACAGCGGGACAGTGCAAGCTGATATTTGTTTTGATAAAAAATGGCAAAGCCACACCTCAACGCCAACGCAAACGATTTAATTTTTCGGTTATTAGATCACGCTTATGTTAATACACGCATACATTATAGGACAAAAACGCGAGGTAATAAATCATTATAGAGGCCCCCGTACACGAAACAGCACGCGTAGGCACGTTAATACTGGCTTGTTGTTTCTATTCGATAATATATCTAGGTGGAAAGGAATGTAAGGAAGGAACCTTTGCATTATTTCGTTGAAATAGTAAAATAAATAGAGATAGTTATTATTAAAATATATTTCAGCGACATATATAAATAAAATTATGATGTTAGTTGTTCAAAAACTACATACCTCATTAAACTACATTTGAGTAATTCAGGAAACCTTTCGAATATAATATTATGTTAATTAATAATTCTGTTAATTAGCAATTGGCAAGAATTACAGATTTTTAATTTTGAATTAGAAATTTTTCATTGATCCTTTAATTACCAATATATATGTAATAGTATATTGGAATAAGTATAGCATTTTATAGGTTCCAATTAATTATTTCATTTAATAAATACAATATTATTTCTAAAACTTAGCCTTATACAATTATAAATAGAAAACATCAGTAATTATCGACGAAGATACGACCTGGATGCATTCAAACCAGATTGGAAAAAGTTAGCGGAAGTCCAGAGGAATAGGATAGTTTCCTATATTTTATTTAGTTTATTTTATATGTAACAGAAAAAGATTTTTTTGTTGTGAAATTAGCATTAAAATTGGTTGAAAAATAAAGCAGTTATATTTGAAATATTGTTGTAAGCAAAAGTGGGAGCGTGGTGGGGTTATCGCGCTGTCCTTTTCTCACTCACGCAGCGTTATGGCCAGTTGCACTGGGTGACGTCACATTTCACAATTATTCTAATTTCCCAGCTTCCCTTTCCACCAAATTTCAAAGCTTTATAACTTATTTATTATTGCGTGAATTTTGAAATATCTTTTTCCGATAGATTTTGGATGAAATACAGTTTGATAAATGTATTTAAAAAAGTCGTCAACTACCCTATTCTAAAAAAAAGAAGCCTTTGCTCAGCAGTGTGACTCCTATGAGGCTTGAAAAAAAAATCTGAACTCAAAAACTGATAAACATTCTATCTCATAACTTATCACGCACAGGTTTCGTGTCTCGACGCCCTTACGTCGCTCGCTAACGACCCGCCTAACAAATTGTCGGAATTACGTTAACGCCGCGCCGTTTGTTGCTCTAAGAATACGTCCTAACTCCGGCTTCTTAACTCTACTGTTTGTACTCTCATTAACGACTCTATGAGATAGAGTTGTGTTGTCTCGGCTCGTGTGGGGTTGTATTTGGGAGGTTATTTTAATAATAGAGTGTAGAGTGAATTTACTTGCTGTAATTATAGTCATAATATCTACTGTAGATAAACTTCTGACTAGTTATTGGTTTTATGCGCTCGGAAAATGAACCTTAAGGCCTTTCGATTACCAGGTGAGAAAGCTAACATTTTTAGCTTTGGAAATTTAAAATACATACTGTAGTTGTCCAGCGATTATCTCGTTAATTAAGAAAATTTGATCGAAATTTAATTTATTAAAAGCTCTGACATATGAGTTCTTAAAGGTTCCAAAAGAAATATAATTAAACTTAAAAAATACTACCTACGTACTCCGCAATCGACTTAAATACAGGCACATTTTTTCCGTCGCATGATAGGCGGCATTTCTCCACAATATCACAGTCTCCTAGACTGCGACAATCGCGATGGGTTGACCCATTTCCATTGAAGCGTACAGTAAAAGTTAATTTTCCTGTTCGCGTCATTCATTGCGCGCTCTCATTACATCGAAGCTTGAATATGCTCTTTCCAGCCCGACCTAGATATCGCTGCGTGAGCATTTCTTTCTCAAATTAATGAAGTATTAACGTTCATAATGCTGATGGTATAACTCATTTGTTTATAGTCTTTACTGTGGTCTGCTGGTGGTAGGATATACTTTATATCCATCCGGATAGCGACAGCTGTACACATGTTGTTAAAGCGCGCCAAAATGGTCCACTTACATGTCGCGTTCTGGGATCAGCCCGTAAATATCCAGTTCGAACAGGCCGACATAATCGTGTCGACTGCCGACGGGTAATCATTTCTCATCAGTCAAAATTCTACTGGACCCCACTCTACTTACCTTCAGGTGCAGATGGGTTGCTTTGCTGTGCCGTGCAATGTATTACTAGTACCTAGACAGCGACCGCTATACAAGTACGTATTTAAAACATAATACCAACTATGTATATAAAAATACGAAATTATAAGAGTAAGCGAGCGTGATGTACAAACAGTAGGTTAACTACAAAGCGCAGTTTACGGAGAGCATGCAATAAAAGCTCACGTTAACGGCCTGCATGGTTCGTAACTGAATTTTTATCGCTCTGCCCACTCCGCCACTGCGGGTCATGCGCAATCCTAAGCTTCATTAAAACTTACTATTTGGTACAATGTTTTTGGATATCTAGGCTCTTCGAAGATCTAAGTGTGTAAGCATTACATGTATAGTACTCCCTTTTAACGCTAAGTTATTTGATGCATTAACCAGTAAGTAACAGAAAATAAATATGCACCTCCCTTCTATTCTAAAATTTGGTATTTTTTTTAACTAAAGCAAAAGGTAATAATAATGTTGTCGAGCGCAGTGGAATACCAAACAATACTTTGTAATTCAAGGTGTTAGATGGTGTTTCTACTGTTTATGGGCGGCCGTATCGCTTACCATCAGGCGAACGGCAAACTCGTCTCGTCATTTAAAGTAAAAAAAAATATAGCGAATATTTTGCTCATAACAAACTCCACGCGAAATAATAAAACCCGAAACTAATACAAACAAAAAACAATTCGACTTATTTATTGTAAATATAAAACAGACAGAAATACATTTTTCGGCGATATAAATCAGAGGTCGCGCTCCGTTTCTATATTCGTTACGAATGTGCCAATATGTTCTCGGATATTAAAATTGTTTTATATGGCGCTTGCGTCTTAGCTCCTTATTTTTGTTGGTTTGTGATTTAAATATCGCAGAAGTCACGAGATCGAATTTTGTTATAATATTGATAGGGCTGAGTGTTATGATTTCCAATTATGAATGAATGAATCGCTCCTAGACGAATTCCGGCCACGGCGGCCAATCTCAACTGAGATCACCTGGTATGCAGGAGATATTATAGTACACAAGTGTGTATAATACACAAGCACTCTCTGTTCCTTTCCTCACATAGTCTGGTGAGGCGGCAATCCGACATGCCCGGAGAGAGATCAGGAGCAGGACCAATGGCTTTACGTGCTTTCCGAGGCACGAGGGTACCACGCCGCCAATTTCCTGATTTTGAGTTATGACTGACTAATGTTTTCAGATGGAAAAATCCAGTCACCATTATTTTGACCCGACCCGGGATTCGAACCCAGGATCTCACCGCAGTAGTCGTACTTGTACCGTGTACAATTACAACTATGTCACCCAGGCAGTCAATAACATGATAGATACAGCATTCCTCACCGGAGAAAAATCCAAATTGTTATACTATTATATAGCTCCTACATTCCTTGGTGTTCAAAATATAGAGCGTTGGTAACTAAGGATTCGTACATAAGATCTAAGATCCAACAAAATTGGTTCGGAGTTCAATGTAAAAGCAATACCTACAGAGGTGGTATAAAAACAAAGCGACACATAGTTCTAGCGGTTCACCCGCGGCCAGCATTGTTTATTAGGGGCGGTAATAAGAAACCCTGAGATGAATCTTTGTGAATTTGCATTATTATCAACCAGAGTACACAACTTACTTCGTGATGGTGTCATGCAGTATCGAGCCACGAACTTAATTAGTTTATACAATTATAGAGCCTCGATGGGGTAGTTATATTGCATGGGCGCTACTACCGCAATTAGGTTTCCGGGTTTGGATCCCGGGCCAGCTCAAGCGATATTGGGTTTTTCTGATTATTATCAACTCGGAGTCTAGAATTTGTACCCACAATGACTGTAGAATCGCCTCCAATTGCATCATACGAAGGAATAAATACGTTAAAAGTTGGATGTACTACTTGTTGTGCCAATCTTTTCGAGGATAAAAAGGCGTTAGTATCTGACGTAGTCTGTCTAGTATATGACGTTGTGGGACGTTTTATTTAATTTTTAAGTAGTTTTCCCTAACTACTTATCTCTATTATTGCTCTGGAGGGAACTGGACAATTAATATTTCGAAACTCCTCCCTATCTTTCTATTTGATTAATTTCGTTGCGGGATAATGACATATTAGTTTTCCCTGAGACTCGCCGAGCTTCACTGCTCGGTGTCATAAAATGCGTGCCACTGATGATCCTGGCTTACAGAAGTTGTAGTGGTGGGTGTGAGGGCGGGAAAGTCTCATAACTACTTATCTCGTATAAAAAAACTACATGTTACAAAGTGATCAATTCTAAACGATATAACATATACCAGTCAAGTGTATAACCAACTAGTATTTGCTAGCAACTTTACGATTTTCCGATAAAAAAGTAGTCTATGTCTTACCCAATATCTCGAACTAATTTCATTGGAATCCGTCCGGTAGTTTTTATTCTACCGCGTTTAGATAGCCAAGAAGACGCATTGGAGGACTTTGTTTTATAATATATAATAATGTAACTTTATTACTGCGAAAATGTATAAGTTCAGCAATTCCAGATACTGCAATCAAACTTATAGAAACCAAATTTTACCTCTATAATGTAAAAGATTCTTATATTACGAGATAAAGCAAAGTTAACTTAATTAGGAACTGGCGCGCTACTGCATACGGCGATCCATGCCGCCGCGCACCGCAGTCTTATGATAACAATTTTCCCAACCTTACTTTTATCTCGTACTTTTTTGGTATTATTACCGCGATAACTGCAGGGGTGGGCTGAGACTGCCCGTTCTTTAAGTGCTTCGAAACATGATAGGAATAGAAAATGTAATTCACACGGGAGAGAAAGAGATAGAGCTAGTGGAGTAGAAAACTTTCGTAGAAGTTTATAATTGAGTCAGTGATCATTTTGTCTAGATCATGCATTTGTATTGCTTACGTTTGTTTCAGAATTTTGTTATGAAACTTGTTTATTTTCTTTCTTAATGGGCAGGGTTGTCTAGGCTGACACCGCTCTATTGGATTACTAATAAATGTGGAAAATCAGTTTTGTTTGTCTTTGACAAAACTCTTTTGTCAGAAAAAATAAGGAATGAAATATAAAAGAAAAAATTGTTTTTTTTTTTTATTTATATAAATCTTTTGACGGAACAATGCTATTATGAAAAATTAATGAAATAGCACTTATCTAAACAATAATATTATTTATGGACCCTCGAAAAGGAATTGTATCTAAGCGACAATCAGTAGGTACACTTCGAGCAGAGCTAAAGTTACTACTTTAGTTAGTTAGTACTTAAAGTTTTTTTTTCATAAGAAAATTCATAGCAATGAAAGTATTTACTTTGTAAATATGTAATTTTATGATATTAAAACTATAATAGAGCTACAAAACCCATATCTAACGACGCAGAAAATCTGGGGATAAAAATTTATATACTTCATTTTTAGTATATTTGTCGCTTAGATATGTTTGTCTTGCAAGCGTCAATGAAACTTTGATTTAGAAACTATCACTGCATTGGCCAGAACACTCGACGTGTGTAATTGCAATATGTGTGTAGTACTTGAAAATACAATGCCCTTGAAATCGTTCCCACAATGTTTTTACGTTGTTTGGTGATATGAAATATTTACTAAATGGTACCCCCACGGACTCACATATGAACGTACCTTGCAGTGTGCTAGGTGTAATGCAAATATTAATGCACAGAATGAACTCCCCTGACACTGCAATGACCATTAAAGAAATACAGCTCGCAGTTAAAACTTGAACCGTTGGACAAGACGTATACTTTTACCATTAACAAGCAAGATACCGCGGCTACTTAACAGGCCATTCCGAAGATCTTGGCAGTAAAGCCGCGGCCATGTTTCGGTTGCATCAAAATCCAACTTATTCAACACTTAAAATTTTAATGAGCGTCATAAACCGCCCTTATTACTGACTTAAGTCGCGGGGTGTAGGGGCGCGGGGGGGGGAGGGGTGGGCTCGAGGGTGCGTCGGGGCGAAGGTTTCCGCTCCAGTTATCGTGCGAAAACTTTCACCCAATCCGATTTACCTGAGTTAATTACGTTTTCTAGTATTAAGACTTAGAGTTGAGTTGTTTTGAATTGGCCGTTGTAAGACAAAATTTTGTATATTTTTTTTTTGTTTAACAGTATAACGAAACGAGTTGGTGTGATAGTAAGCAATCACCCACAAATAGTTGCTACGGTACCTTAAACATTACAAAGATAAACTAGAATAATGGTACCTTTGCAGAGCTATGGTTCAACAATAAATTAAAAATAAAGCAACTTAGACTTCACATGATTTCATGATTTTAGTATTACTATAATAATATATTTTTTTATCTTGAATTAAAAACTAAAATCAGTCTTATTAAAATTAATGGTTAATAAAATCTTTCATCAATTAGGGCGTCCAATAGTGATTTTCCCGCATCGTCCAACAAAATCGTGACCCACTTTAAATTTTCAACTCTCCTCAAACCTTAATGCAATTAAAATTTTCTTGACAGATATTTAGTCTAAAGACCATCCTGTCCATATTACTTTCGGCTAAAATTTTTTAAACAAAACTTAACTGCGATATAAAACTAAAGATATTTAAAATAGTTTTCCATGCCAATTCATTACCACCCGAGTGTTGTAACCATGTGAAATTCGTGTGTGAAATATCAGAAGTTGGCGGGATCTTAGCGGGCCCGGCGCGGGATCGGCGCAGACGTGTCAATTATCGAATGCTTATGAATTCATTAGCAAGTTTGTGACGTGTGCCCCCACGCATCCCAAGCGTTAACACGGTAGTTACAGAAATAGCTCCTGGGGCCTTATTCTGTATGACAGCGTAAACGCGTAACGCGGCCGTGTCATGTTATCTTCGTGAAATGTGCTTAGAATGGTATTCTGTATGCCAAATCCTATAGTCCTAAACGTGACGCGTTGCGTTACGTGCTTGTTACGCACTGTTAAAATAACGTGTGGCATAGAGAATAAGGGCCCTGACGAAGTTAGGTCTAGAGAATGCGGAGTCCGCCAACGTGTGAATGTTGTGTTCCGGTATGAAAGTAATTGTTAGTATAAAGATGGGTACTAAGTGAGTTAACTTGTAATGTTAGTAACGGGAGTAACACCTTGTAATTTAATTGAAGTTCTAGGTAACTGTTTATCGTCATTGCTAAATAAAAATTACATCTTTAAAACATTACAATAGATTTTTTCATACATGTACGGTATTGTGACCTCACATTGGATCTAATAGAATGTCCACTGACGAGAGATGATTACTCCTCGACAGTCACAATTATGCCGGCCTGTTGGAACCAGATATACACAGCTTGATCCCGGAACGCGACACACTTACCACTACGGCGGGTTTTAACACCCTGTGTACACAATCGTTATCCGACCGGATATAAAATATATACCAGCAAAAATAGATGGTAATGAAAAACAATATAATTACCATAACATGTAGTTTCAGTAAAATAATAATAATAATATCAGCCCTGTATTATAATACTTGCCCACTGCTGAGCACGGGCCTCTACTACTGAGACGGATTAGGCCTTAGTCCACCACGCTGGCCTAGTGCGGATTGGTGGACTTCAACACCTTCGAAATTTCTATAGAGAACTTCTCAGAAGTGCAGGTTTCCTCACGATGTTTTTCTTCACCGTTAAAGCGAATGATAAATTCACAAAGAATACACACATGATTTTAGAAAAGTCAGAGGTGTGTGCCCTTGGGATTTGAACCTGCGGACATTCGTCTCGGCAGACCGTTCCTCACCCAACTAGGCTATCACCGCGTTATTATCTACCGAAATTACTAGTCTACCCAAAAATAACTCAGTTTAATATCCACGCATAATTTTAAAGAGGAGGGCAACTAGGCAGTTTAATGGTTGGATTGTTTTATCGTACTCATTACCAGCCTAGTGGCCATTAATTTATAAGATGCTCGAGATTCGTTCTTGAGATATATTGCCCGGATTATTGGATGCTCCTGAGAGGTGTTTCAATGTGCCTATTAGTCCTGCTTAAATTGCATATTATTACACGTTCAAAAGTTTTAAGAGCTCACAATAGATAGTGTTAGATACTGAAGCGATTTTGATTAAAAATAAAAAGAACTGTCACTGGTTACAGAAATACTTTCAATAATATTTCGCATACTGTACCACTGTCAAACGTATCTGTGACACTTATGTGAGGGTCACATAAATATTTTTATCCCAACAGTATTTTATCAACAGTTTCATATATTATTGGAAAAGACAAACTTGCCTATAGAAAAATGTTACGACTTCCGCTCTGAGGCCTCTCGAAACCCAAGTCGCGCAACGTGGTATTGAGTTTTTCTTCTCAGTACTTAAAAGCCCCGAATCTGGAAATCGTGTTTGATGTGGCGATAGACTCATCACCTATCATATCATGGGACGGCAGACACTTGGCAAAAAGTAGATGCCTCAGTTGCACCACTGCTTACCCTACGGGGATAAGGGCGTGATATGTGTTTTATATAAAAAACAGCGAAAACAAAAATCCGTGAAATATTTTTGTCTGTAATAAAAAGCCGCAGTATATTTTATATAAATAGGGAACAACCAACGTAACACTCTACTATTGGATTAATATTCACAAACACAATAATTAATACATGTGATAATATCAAACATACGTTAGTGAAATGTACTGAAAGCAGTAAAATGCAGGTACCCGAATATTGAGCCGAAAAATCGCCTTCAAAAGTGATTTCGTTCGAGCTCAAAGCCGGTCGGGAATAAATCGCGATTGTCTGAAGAAATAGTAATGTAGCAACGATAAATTGGATAAGGCGGCAATATCGCTTCTCACGGCACTGGTAATAGGCAATTTTAGACATTCCGTCCTCAGCACAATGGGCCCAAGTTTGCCTATTTAAATTTTTTCAAATACACTTTGTGGGTTAAGAGTCATTTTGGCAAGATTGAGAGTTTGTTTGTTTGTGCTTTTGGCGTAAATTTAAAATTATTACTAATGAGTATGTATATTGCAAAATTAGTACAAAAAAACAAGCATTTATAGCAGTTTCCAAATTCTTTTATTTAATTATCTTATTTTCATAATATTTTCGTTTCATCAACACCAATATTTGGTACTGTAGATTTCTAAGCATATAAAGGCAGTATAATACATGTAATATACAGACGACTAAAACGTAAAATAAATAATAAAACATATCAATATTTATTCACACTATTTTCTAATCTAAATCAAATTGAATTTCGTTATATCCAACAATACTGACGGCGTCCTGTAAATACATAAAAATCTCATTTCGCCGTGAGTCCTTGTTCCACGCCGGCCGAGTTCCATTGTCTAGAATTAATTTTCCGGTTCCCCTCAATGCAAGTTTTATAAGACAACCGAACAAAGGTGCTCGGTGGAAATAACCGCCGGTGTTATTGGAGCGGGCTTTTTAATTTGGTTACATTCGCAAATTTCATTATTTGTTAATTAAGTTTAATTACTTTGATCCCGATAGTTTGTTACACAACAATGGCTGGTAATTATTCTTTCGTTTGTAATTGTTCGTTTGTTAGATGGGGTGCATCGTTTGCTTTAGTATCACGCGACATTTTTCGTATTGTCTTTTTAATTTTGCACGGTCTTATTGTCTATATTTTGCCTTTACAAGAGGTGTTAAGTTATTTTAAGAAAATAATTAAAGTGTTATCATTTTTATTGACAATAATATGAGCTTATTATTTTATAATTTCTACAAGCAATTTAATGATTTTACCATACATGAATACCATTGGTAACTTAAATTATTTTTACAAATACATAATATATATCCAATTGATACTATTTTAAGACTGTTTAATTACTATGCATACTATATCGAGCTCTTTATAATGTCTAATATAGCTACAGAAGCATCATACTATTTACCAGGAATTCCAACTCCAATTCTTAAGCACATGCAAATCAGACCTTTCCCTATCTTTCGTTTACGATTATTGGCGTCGTATTGAAGCTGATACTTTGTAATTAATTCATCAAATTCCTCTCGCACGTGATCGTTCACACGTTTCTCAGATAGTCTTGCCACGTGAATTATTTACCTTAAATTTTCTCCAACAATTTCAACAGGTTTAAATTCGCGCTTGTTAATTTTCACGTCTTCATTTGCTTCGGTTAAGCTACTTTGTATTGAAATTTTGATGCGTGCAAAAACATCTGCGACGAAGATTCGATTTGGAGGTGTGAGGCTTTGAATATTAAATTAATTTAATGTTAATTTTAAGTTGAGATATATTCATTAATGGGAGTTGCGAATGGTTTAAACTAAATCTTGTTATGCGATAATTATTTTCTGTTTGTATAAAATTTTATATTATGCTTTTGTAAGATCTTATAGGCTATATGGCGATAGCCTAGTCGGGTGTGGAACGAACTGCCGAGACGAATGTCCGCAGGTTCAAATCCCAAGGGCACACACCTCTGAATTTTTCTAAAAAATCATGTGTGTATTCTTTGAGAATTTATCGTTCGCTTTAACGGTGAAGGAAAACATCGTGAGGAAACCTGCACATCTGAGAAGTTCTCTATAGGAATTTTGAAGATGTGTGAAGTCTACCAATCCGCACTAGGCCAGCGTGGTGGACTAAGGCCTAATCCCTCTCAGTAGTAGAGGAGGCCCGTGCTCAGCAGTGGGCAAGTATATAATACAGGGCTGATATTATTATTATTATTATTAAGATTGTATAGTTAGTGTCATAATGGTTACGATAACGGTTTTTTATTGCACAAATTATGCCAGTATCATATGGCATAATAATAACAATAATATGTGGCTCTATAGTTATGCTTTACTTCGAGATATATATTACTTTATCGACTTTTAATTTCCACATTCTTTGGAAATTCGTTTTAACGGGTGAGCTCGTATAAACTTTAAAAATACAAATTATTTTTCAAAAGAAATCACTATTAAGGTTATAGCTTAAGGTCCATTTTTCATACATTTTGTTTCACCTTTAATCTGGGTAACTAAACAAGTATTGACAAGTAAAGAATCTAAATTCACGTCTAGTTAGTGATTAGTTCTCGCAGTTGAAAGAAAAACGTAAAAATAATTAATATGCATGGATATTTCGGCCTTTAAAATTTCGTCGTATTAAATTCTTTACTTGTCAATACTTGTTTAGTTACCCAGATTAAAGGTGAAACAAAATGTATGAAAAATGGACCTTAAGCTATAACCTTAAGGAATTAGTAGAACATATTTCCCGAATAACATAAATCACGTTCATTGAAATTTTGCGTTTATTTTAGAAATCTAGGATGACGAAGAGTTCATAGAAGTCCGTTCCAATAGCTTTCAGTAAGGCAGCCCAGTGCAGACATACGATCGTCATAGCTCACTACCCGCAATATCTAACAAACAGACGTTTCCTAGCAAATATAATAAAATTATTTCAATTCTAAAATGTTACGTTGTCGTTCTGAGATATAGTTTTAATGTAGTTTCAATTGTAATACTACCGAGAGCTGAACAAATGAACGTGTTGACAAAAATGCAGTTTTAGAACACGAATAAAATGTGAATAAAACAAAACTAATAGCCCCCGATAGTTTTGGAGTTTTGTGTTCTTTAATTATTAATAAAAATAAGGTAAACGTGCTATTAATATCCCATGGTGTTGTAGAGAGCGGATCTGGCGCCTGCTTATTTTTAGAAATTAGAAAACTTAAATGCTATTAGACAGCTACGTACCATTTAATCCACACTTATATTTGAAATCACGAATTAATAAAATTGTATTAATGAATCAAAAACAAAAACAATGAATTCCTAAATTTCGAAACATAAAACCAGATTCAATAAAAAATCAAAACGAAATCATAAATCAATTAAATTGGCGATCCAAAATCTGATACTAAAAATGTGTGTGAATTAATTGTGCTTCGGAAGACGCTGTAACCTCAACACCCTCCGTGATGCACGTCTAAGTGTTTTACCATGTTCTGTTCAAAAGAAACCTCCGCTTCTGATAACCGCTAATCTAATGTTAAACACTTGGATGTTCAAGGTATTTAAATGTTCGGAACATTAAACTTATTTAAAGACTTGATGTCCCTGATCACTCAAATATTGAGTGCCACCACATCTCTTGTAATAGAAATGCATTGTTGCTGTTGAGCGGCATAAGACGTTATTCTATTGCTAAAAACATATACAATATACACCTCAAGTAACATCGGAGACAGTTTTTTATACTTGCAATATGGTTTGGAATATAGAAAACACTGAATACCTCTATTATCTTAAGTATTGCACACTTTTTAAATATTTATTCACTACCTCGCGAGCAGTAGCATCATGTTCTTAGTAGTTTTATATCTTGTTGTATTTTGTGGACGATAACCTTCAAACAGATTGAATTGATTTTGAATCGACTTTCATTTGCAGTTATACAACTATTCTGAGAGTAATCTAAGCTATATAAATGTATTTGTCAATGCCGTCAAACCTAGTTATAATAATATAATATCCGCCTGGGCATACCACTGCTGGGCACGGGCCTCCTCTACTACCGACAGACATGGCCCCACAATTCACTATACTGGCCTAGTGCAGATTGGAAGACTTCACACACCCTGAAGATTCCTATAGAGAACTTTACAGGTATGCAGGTTTCCTCACGATGTTTTCCTTCACCGTTAAAGCAAGCGATAATTCACTTTGCGAATACACACATGACTTTAGAAAAGTCAGAGATGCGTGTCTTGGGTTGTGAACCTGCGGACAATCGTCTCGGCAGTCCGTTCCACCGCCGCTTATCAAAGCTAGTTAATAAATATTATCATTGGGACAACAACGTACGCTCCCGAAAAACTCAATCTGTTTTCAACCCAGATATTTCTATCAAAAATCCAGGTTCTCGAAGGTTCCAAAACGGCCACTTAATACCGAATCAAATTCCCATTCAATTTTAGAATTCCAATTATTATTTCACCAAACAGACGATATAAAAGTTAGTCAATTTGTTGAAAGGCCACCGAATGGGGGCAAGATGAAATACTTTGTCGGTCGGACTGTTTGAATTGTTAACGTTTCCATTAGTTATATTGGGTTTTAATTGTGGTTAGGTACGTCTCGGCCAAATGTAATTGCCTTTCATACATCTCTGGATATCTCCAGCGGAGTTTCGATGCTTTATGATCAGTTATTTAAGTGCTTGGATGGGATTCTATTCGATTTAAAAGTAACTAGGCTTTGTCCGTCACTACGCTCGTATTTGTCCATATCTAACGTGAAGTTTTTAGTAGTTTTTGGAAAGAATTTTTTGGACCAGAACTGAATAGTTTCAGTGATTACATCCTACTTTACTCTTTGAAAACGATAGATTTTAACTGTTTATAATATTAGTAGGAGTAAATGAATTAATGGATTACGTTGTTAATACATTATTACTAGCTAGTATTGTTGTGCGAAATTAGGTGTTCTGGGTTCGATTATCAGGCCGGGTGAATATTCTAGGTTTAAATTTGAAATAATAATCTAGTTTATCGTGATTATAATATTATACTATTGTTTGAAAGGAAAGGAATATTTTATATTATCATCATCCACAAACAGTAGAATAAACATTCTATCATTGAACAAAAAAATAACCACACCACAATTATCAACCTTAGTTAATACCTCGCTATAGCCATCAAAAACATGGCGTATGCAACAAAGAAACAGGAGCTAGTACAAGGCATAAGTTAGCGTTAACCACAACGCCATAAATCTAGCGCCGTGCGGGGATTATCTTACAGCCTAACTTACCTCCCGGGATGCTGTGTTGTTAATGTTCTCGGATGATCGGGTAACATAGAACAGTTAAAAACCTTGGCAAAATAAACTAATTTTGGAAATATCAAAACATAAAGGTCATTAAAGAAATCTATTTGGTGTCTTTGGGATCGAAACGGATTGAACTTTTTGGTTCAAATCTATGTTAAGGTATCCGATAAGCACTTATTTCTATATTCTAAAGAAGCTTCGTAATCTAAATTTTTATTTATGTAAATGATGATGACCAATATTAAAAGAGATTGACACTAACCATGAAAGAAGGAAAAGGGAAATATTTTCTGCATCCACTTTTCATAATAATTAATCAAACAAATCGACTTAGTCTACAATCAAATCAAAATGTACTTAAAGATTTAATTGCTTATAAAACCATTTTTCATGAATACTACTATCAACTGCGATGATATCAATAATTGGAGTAATAAATTAAGAATTCGACGTTTCAGAAAAAAACGCGAATTAACATTCTTTTCAATATAAATTAAAGGGATTGTACGAGGTGCGCACCTTAAGAAGATCTTACGGTGCCCACAAAAATGTACTGTTGAGTATTTTTATTCGTTGCTTCATGTGAAAAAATCGATTTTATTTAGATTGGGTTTTAATACTAATTTGTATCATACTCCTATAAGGTTGCGAAGTACAATATGCAATTGTGTTGCAAATATACTAAAATCAAACTACCGAACTAACTACCGTTACCTAAAGCGTTACCTATCGTTACATACCGTTACCGAACTACTAAACGATAAAAATTGAATCAAATTAGATACGAATTTGTTAAACATAATAATCACACGGTAGTACAAATTTACTTCAAAACACTTATGTCGGATAATATGCCACTACCATGCCATCATGCTCTGGAATGAACGTCCTCCCATGGTGTTTCTTCGGCGTTATGGCTTGTCCTTCCTCAAACATGATTTAAAAAAAGTTTTTCATGGTAGACAGCGGCTTGGCTGTACCCCTAGCACTTAGCTCGTGACCAGTTAGCTCGTCTGTCTTCAGCAGTGATAAGAAAAATAAACCAACAGATTTTCAGTAAATATTTAAATTTCATAGAAGTGTACTCACCCTACACATATCCAAAAAAGGGAAATAATAAGGGGCGCGGCATAAAGAATAGTCTTTTTAATAGCTCGTGCGGCTGGAGTGATTTAATGACATCTGGAGAGGTTTGTATGCCGCGCACGGAGGTGACGCGCGATTTTTTCCAACCATTTGTAATTGATTCCAATGTCGTGGGGGCTTAAATTGGAATTCTTTACTTTGATGTGAGATGAATTGATTAGGTGCTGTTTGATTTAGTTTTTGTCGATTAAGTGAAATTACGCACAACCTGATGATAAAAAATACTGTTCCGAATTTAGATAAAAATAAAACTTAAAAAGCACTTAGTCACGGTTCCACCATTCGAGAAAATTTGTGCAGAAAATTACTATAGATTTTTCTTATTCTTTTTTTACTTACCCTTTTTAACATAAGCTTTGAGTTGGAATAAAAAAATGAGATTTTTTTTTATTATTTGAACTTGAAAATTTTCCTACATGTAGAAAAATCCAATGTTAACCTACCGCGAATATGTCCAAAATATTATTGCAGTAATTAATGATGTATTAAAGCCTTTATATCATAAATAATTACATTAAAATGAAGATGTAAGATGATCGGACGTAGGTCGTCAGGGCGTTCGCTCGAGGCAGCATGACCTAAGACCTAAACAGCTCTGATGGTTCCTTTGTTATGTAGCATACAATACATTTATAACTATACATGTACGTACTGTTGTTTATTTTGTGACGAATAAATTATGTTCCAAATATAGCTTGTAAACTCTTGACTCTAGAGGTAGTTTTCATAAAAATTTGATTCATGGAATATTGATAGATAGGTGTTTCTTTGCATCAAAATATATTTTTTCGTATTGTGAAATGCAGAAAAAAGATTAAGTATTGACTAGTTAATGCCTGAGATTTAAGTTCAACGCATATGAAATTAACTTGGCGTTAAAGAGGATTTTATGTAGAGTCCAAGATTAAAGCTAAGAAATACAATTATGAGTGTCGTGGTCTTGCCTTCGTCGCACATCGACGTACAACATACTAACTTATTATTTTATTTATAAAGTAGTTTATTACAATAAACATGTACAGTCAACGAAAAAAGTATTTGAACAAATTCAAAACTTTAAATCGCTTATACACAAGTTTCACTGAAACATTTTTTTGTGTGAAGTAAAGTACATGCCATTTACTTTGCTTTTGTGAAGAACTGATATTTACTAATACAAAAGAGTAAAGAACGATTTGAAGTTTTGAATTTGTTCCACTACTTATGTGTGACTGTTCTTTACGATCTTATTAAATAATTCATACGAATTCGTTGATTTGGTATGTTTCTATTGGCAGGGGCGGTCAGTAGTCGCAAACCCCTAATTTCTCGGTTCATTTAACAGTCTTATAGTGTGGCCGGCGCCTCAATAGATTCCGCATTACACTGCCCAATCGGGGGAACTCCCCCGCAATAAATCTCCTGTGTGTCGAACGATTTCTTGGTTTTCGAGAGCGGGTTCTGTACATTTTGTTTTTCGAGTTATGAAATAAATGAAGGTTAACTGAAATGCAATTAGCTCGTTTGAAGTCGCTTATAAATAATAACTCTACCAAGAACTTTGTAGGGATAATACTGTACTCCACAAGATGCTGACAATTTTTTAATTTTTTAATGCTTTGAATGACAAGACGAGCTTGCCGTTCGCCTGATGATAAGCGATACAACCTTTAAACAGTAGAAACACCATCCAACACTTTGAATTACAAAGTATTTTACTGCGTTCGCCATCCTCAGATATAAGATGTTAAGTCTTATTATGTCCAGTGGCTTGAATGTCCTTCAAACCGGAACACAACAGTGACTTCATACTGTTGATTGGCGACAGAAGTAGACATTGCGGTGCTACCTACCCAGGCGGACTCACATATGAGAGACCTACCACCAGTGGTAGTGACATTTTAAAAATTAAACCTTATAATGCTTATTTTAAATATATAGTTGTTGTTTCTCGATTAGTCAAATATATACAGCTATAAAGTGAAGTACGAAACTCGATAACCTTCACAAAACTTCACTTTTCATTATCCAATGTACTCAGCCAACTGATTCCTAAAACCGGACCTCAGAACATGAAACTGCAACGAGCATTACGACAAAAAGAGATACAATAAAAAAATCCCATATGAAAAGAACCCCTGGCCGTGAAGCGTGGAGCCAGGGGAGATGTCTGCATTAACTTATTGTCTGGATTATGATTCATTGATTTCCATGAATATATTTGAATCAATGTTTTAAATCACTTCTTTAGATTACGCTCTACATTATGCGTATCAGGATATGGTCTGTATTTTGCGTAGTCATTGCGCAAATATGAGCATACTGAAGTAATTATTCTCCTCCCGATGTCTAATTTAATACTTCGATAAATCATTACTACGTGGACGTCAGTAGGTAATTATAGTCACATAACACAAAGTAAACGTATCGTTTGATGAGAATATTACGTAAATCACAGCCATTATATTTGGCACACGAGTAGACTATGCCCCTATTATAGGCTACTTTTATCAATAAAATTTGCTCTGGCGGGAATTATTTGAGTTGTTTAGTAGGTGGCGCTGGCGTCGTTCACATGTCGTCGTAGATCGCATTTAAGGATTTATAGGAGGTATTTTTACGTGTGCGAACTCGCGAGCAACGTAGTATATATACCCTTATCCTACGTTGAAAATAGCCATGACAACCCTCAAAATGCATTGTGGTTGTAAGTTAAAATAATTTCAGACGGCTGTATGCTATAAAAACAAGCCTAAAATTACCTTTATTAATCAATGTCCTCATAGGAGTATGCAGAGGTGCCTCAACCCTTTACTAACAGCAAAGATAACACGAGCTCTGCTTCAATATTAATACAGCTCTTGTGGTGGAGTGGCTTCTCTCCAGGCTCCAGCCCGCACGGCGCGGCGCCACTCCACCGATATTGTTCCACAGGGTAATTAATGGAAAAAACAGCGACTTTTTGAATAATTTTCAACGATTTCGAGTGATTGATTTTATGCAAGTTCTGAGTTTATGATTACTTTTCCAATGACAATAATGTTTTATTTATTAGGGATTACAGAGAGCGGATTTAATTATAATAATAGGATACCTTGGTGTTAGATAAATATAGATTGTAATATTTTACGACTTATTTCTTACTGAAATATATCTGATTTTGCTTTAGGCACAAAGGGAATTTTTCATTCTGACAATTTATGGTAGCCTGTAATCATATTTTGGTCCATAATCATATCGTTTATATTCATATTTTGGTCCCCAAGATACAGACATTGCCTAGTTTGGGGCCACCTGTCAATTGTTTTGTTTGAAATTAGTTATAAGCACTAACATTACATACTAATAATAATTTAATTAAGTACTTATGTCTTCATACTTGTTATATTTTGTTTGTGCAAATAAAACATTTATTATTAATCGGTCTGGCATATTAACTTTATTACAAATTTTTGATCGGTTCCGCTTAAAATGTTGTATTCTACGCATTTTAAAAACGGTTTAGGAGTCAGAACAATAATAATCAATAGACGGCATACGAATGTTAAGGAAGATTGATAGTACTAACAAAACTCTAAATAATTTGATTGAGTTGGCATTTTTTATCGTTCTTAAATTAGTCGTAGCTGTTACAAACAAGCGAGGCAAAATAATCTGCAGGTAATAATAATTATAATTACTAAATCTATATTGGAAACGGGTTGAACTAGTCAAATAAAACTTGCAGTGTAGCAAGCAAAATTAAGCTCTGTATAACATTGTTAAGTTACATTTTCGAATCAATAAATATGTCAATTATATGACTTGAAATACCAACCCAATCCCTTAAAGATTAACGCTCGTATTCATAGACGTTTTTTATCTAAGGACGGAGCAAAGCTGTGATAACAAGTCTGTTTCTCAGTGCTGATGGCATGGCAGCCTTCGCAGTGCATAGACATAGGGCCGTTGTGATTGTTAATATTGAGATACAACAATAAGAGGGTAACTTCAGTGGCATTGTCAACAACATTACAAACATACGGTATTACTTTACCAACATTCAATTACATTAACGAAGTTTAAACGTCAATATACAACACGAAAAAAGATAGAATTGTATCACGCATCATAAAACGCGAAGAGAAAAAGAAATAATAATTTAAGAGAAACACTTTCGGGTGGATAAAAGGAAGCGCGAAAGTGGTAAAGTTTGAACAGCGTGGATAGTGGGGGGCAGCCCCCTGTAAAACTACTGATTCCTCCCCTCTTTTGTCTAACTTAGTATTTGAACGCGAACTTGCAAGTTCTGTTGTGTAGGGAGAGGATTGGTTGTCGATAAACTCGGGATGTGGGATTTAGTTTGTCATAATAATTTCTTGTTCTAGGTATTATGACTACGTCCTAAGTTGGTATTTTTTTTATTACATGGCTAGGTGAGTAATACTCGTCTAATGATTATATAGTGTCTAGTGTCAGTAAGGTCTATTTTTTTGTAGACGAGTATAATATTTATGATTATTAACGTCGGTTGGATGACGTCGAATCGCTTTGTCATTAATGGCATCAAGGAGTATGCAAGATATATATACTGAATTTAAAATTATCACTACTTGTTATAAAACTTACATGTCCGAGAGCAACATTTACGGTGTGTTGTTGTGTAGTGTTTTGATATTCAGTGATCTATGTTGTATTGCTATTGTTATGGGCAATCATAGTTAGAAACTTAATCGTTACATTTTTATATAAAAGAAAAAATAAAACAAATTTTATCGACATACACAGCGGCACAGCACTATATCGGGTATCGTTGCACGAACAAAAAGGTGTACCGTAGATACAAGTTTGATGGTTCAAAGGAATTGTCGATGCCTATCGATAGATTTAGACAGATATCTGTTACTTCGTCTAGATTAAAATTGTTTTGTCGTCAAACTTTTTCGGCGGCCGTCTAGACGTTTACTTAACTTTATTAGAAGTTTTAATGAAATATACATATACGTATTAAAGGCGGTTAGTATGTTGTGAAATTAGAGCGTTGCTGTCAGCCAAATCCAATATTAATAACTAATTTAAAGCATGTTCTGTTGTTTAGAGAACAAAGTATTTTCTTACGTATTATAATAATATTTTATTTATTATTATACGTAAGAAAATACTTTGTACCTCTTTTTAAGCACATTGCGTGTACGAAGTGTGAGAATTAGCATAATTAAAGTTTTAGTAGAGAATAAGTGCAGAAAAATAAATTGTATGCATATGTGTGAAATATATTAAATTTGGCGGTCAAATTACGAAAACTAGACAACTAGTTTAAGCAAACCCATAACTTTATTTCCAAACATGTGAGCTTGTTCCCTAATAATCAGCCATATCAGAAACCTTTCATAACTGAGACAAATTCAACTTGGTCTTTCATTCTGTATATTATAAAACTTATCAAAGTAATGAATTTAGAATAACCAATATAAAAAAGGGAACGAAGTGAAATTTGGTTTTGAATAAAAAATTCATTTCTATGAAATTCCAAAGCAATTTTTTTTATGACTACTGAATTTAGTCTCCAAATTGATATTTCACTTTAAAGCGCCGCTTTCATATCAACAGAGATATCGTCGGTACATTAGACAGCAGTTGGTATTCTTATCAATATCTAGATTTTCGTTACGATCACTATATTGTGAGCTGAGTTTCATTTTACTAAAATATCTGAAGATTATTATGAGTCCTCCTCTATGCATATTGAAAAATAAAAAATATTTTGCATTCGGTCTTTTTATGAAGACCGATATTATTACATACATACATAACATCACGCATTTTATCCCCGAAGGGGTATGCAGAGGCGCAACTAGGGCACCCACTTTTCGCCAAGTATGTTCCGTCCCATGATGTGATAGGGGGCGAGCCTATCGCCATATCGGGCACAAATTCTAGACTCCGGGCTGATACTGAGCACAAAAACCCAAATACCACTTTGCCCGACCCGGGATTCGAACCCAGGACCTCAGAGCGCTATTGTACCGGACATGCAATACAACTACGCCACCGAGGCAGTCCGATATTATTATCAAAATATATTGAAAAGATTGTTGACTGATGATTGATGAATAGAAATAATGGTACCGCTTTTTTATTTTTCAACCACGCTGTATTTTTTTTTTGTTTTTTGATTGCCTACGTAGGCAAACGAGCAAGAGGTCTGCCTGATGGTAAGCTATAACCGCCGCCGATGGACTTATACCAGGAGCACAGCCAAGCTACTGCCTACTGCCATAGTATGGAGAGCATATTTTAGTTGGTTTGAAGAATGACGCTCCCAATGGTTTACTAGGATTTTTTAAACGTGTAAAATACGAAATCCATATGCAAAATAAAAGTATTGATTTCATCGTACTCAATCCCAGAAATTCCACTGTAGGAGATAGGCCTTCCTTCAGAATTTCTACACTGATCCGATAGAAGCGATCTACAGCCAGCGATTCCCTATGACCATCATCTGACCTCTTTGCTACTAAATTTGATCTTAATTTCACAAATTCGTATCCAAATATCTCATTTCCTGCTAAACTCCAAACCTACAATGAAGTTTCCGAGACGAGTGTGTGTATAAATCAAAAACGTTCTCAACAAAGCTCCGGAGTCGCAAGTCGCGGCGCGATCTCACCAACTACTTTCACGAATTTGAATTTTGTACTCGGAGTAAGAGGGAACAAATAGCACGCCGGTATGCTGCGGCCGCACAAAGCTTTGACAATCGCGGATTCCTCCAGAACCGAGTTACGGTAGGTTGCATGCCAGACAATTCCTCGAGAGCTAATTCGCCGATTGGCAATGCTTGCGGACCTCACATAAGACTTTTTTTGGTTAAATTCGTTGAGAATTGAGACGTTCTGGTTTTAGTGTCTGGTTTGCGTACATGTGGCTACGTTGTGTTATTTATTTCTCTTTCTTGTCAATAGCTGAGAATGTGTGAGGTAACAGCAGTTTAGCGTGATTATCACTTTTTATCTGAAAGTCCTCAGAATTTATTATTCCCGATTATTTTATTAGTATCCTATTTATTCGAGAGTCTGTTAGGGATGGTATTACTATTTTGATTAATTCCGTCTCAGAGGGCTAAGATATTCAACATAATATACATTCTCTGTATGGCGACCATTTTGCAATGCTGTTCAATACTTAGTTATTCAAACTACCCTGCCGCTATCATCAAGTAATCGATTAGCATGTCTTGGCATTTATTTACACTAAAAAAAATCTTCTGTCAAAAATACAAATTCATGCCAAAATTCAGACCTTTTGTAATCACACAGATACTTCAAAGATAAGATAATAATAAAACTTGCCAATATTTTCTTAGTCACTGAATATCCACCAAAGATTTCAATAAGGCATCGTTAACAAACTTACTTTAATCCGTTCGCATTTCAATAAAATTAGAATTTTCAAGCTCCGAGTGCTTAGATAAACATTTACTGCGAGGGAGTGAGGGCAATTAGCCTCTCAAACTATGGAATTTACATTTATTACCATCTACAAGTGCTGCGATAATATTAGCTAGATATATAATTTTAAGTGAAATCCACTCTGTTGGATTTCATTTCGTTCGCCATTGTACAGTTGATTTTATGGATTCTGGTGTTGCAGAATTAATCGTGATTTTACATTTGATTTCGATATTTGATAGTGTTTGCATTAAGTATAATTTTAGTCGGATTTTGATTGGAATAGGTTTATCGATGTATCAATCAGTTACTAATTGAATACGTTTCAAATGAAAATTGAAATTATTTATTATATCCATAAATTACACGTCACTGGTTCTTGTATGTGGCTTTGTTTGAGTAATTGATAATTTTCTGTTGCTGCCATAAAAACGTACTTGTTAATAATTTTTTTATGGAATTTATTTAAGGCTATAGAAATGCATGAGAGTGCCATGTAAGTGCGAGTAAAAATAAAATGAATGTATAAAGACTTAAAAAAAAAAAAAAAAACTATTATATGTGTTTAACAAAGTCATGATGATCGTTAAATTGGTGTTTGAGTTTATCTATCTCAAATAATCCGAGATGCATTATAATTAAATTTAGTTGACTTGCCCATTTCGACAATCATTATTATAAATGATGATCTGGGAAGAATCTCTATTGCATTGCGTTTGAAGTTTGTCCGAAAAATATTTGTAGAACAATAAATCTGAAAATAAATACTATTATAGTAAATAACATTTAATTATTTGTGTTAATCAATCAACAGTTTCTAAAAATAATATAAATAAAATAAAACAAACATTATAAAGAACAGAGACGAAAATACATTAAATTTATTGCGGTAAATCTAAGGAGAATGGGGAATGTTTTGGAATTACAATAATGATGTATTGGGCACGGCGCAGGCAGAGATATACGTGCGGCGACATCAAATTAGGGGGCTTTGCCTTGCCGTTGACATTTCTCTTACTATATCTAGGGTTCCGCAAAACTAGCTTTGATATCAGAAAATACCACATGTCATACAATATTTAGAACCATAGCATTATTAAGAGTTTGTTTATTTAAAGCTACAACGATAACTACTTCTTTCATGGATTCATATCCCATTCCAATGTAAATTGTAGAGTTCATTGAAATTAAACCAATTTGCGGATTCTTTCGCGGTTTTTTTTATATTTTAGTTTTCTCCCGACGTTTCAAAGACTTTGCAGCCTTCATGATCACGGGGGGACTGAGGTGTTGTTCATCCGTAAAGTTACAATATCTAGCTACATTTTACAATTATACAACATTTTAAAATTTTAGCTGTTGTCGGTCCTGATGAGCTCACAGTGTCTTGAAGTCTGTTTGTAGAGTTCACGCAATACATTCTACGAGAAAGCTGTTAAATAGACCTAACCTGAAAATCCGCTATAAGACCTCCCTTTCCCATTTCCACCCTACAAGAACAAAGTTAGATAATTCAATGTACAGAACCCAAATATACCAACATGGTCTACTGTTACTCGTTTTTTCGCTAAGTCTTCAATGTAGACGATTGATTTGTGCGCATCTTGTTTATTTGTCCAATAAGGGAGATTTTGCCAATCGCGTGGCGTTAGTCCGGCTTAGTGGTGTGACAGCGAGTCATTTTCCCCCGCGGCTTCCGACTGCTTGCTTTTTACTAGTTATTGAGGATTTTGAAATAATATTCTTGATCTATTTTTAATGTTTGGGAAGGTGTAGACACTTGTACTCTAAAATATCTTCTGCGTTCTTGGCTGATCTCCGTTGAGATTGGTCGCCGTGGCCGGAAATCGAAGGGATTCAATGTTTGGGTAGAAAATAGCTTGATGTCAGGTTAACGCATGTCTGTATCTTGGAAAAGGTAGATAGGTATAAATATGGAACGCATATTCCATATGTGTGGGTCTCGTTTCCATACCATGATGATGATGATGAGATAGGGTCAATAGAAGTACATATAAATATTGATTATTCGAACTTTTAATTTGTTGTATAATGACAGTGTTATTATGTGATTTTATTTTACAACCTCCTATTGTACCTTTTTATATATTATATAAAAAAAATACATATAAAAATATTAAAAATGGATCATCCAAGCCACCAGTAGTAAGGTATTTAAAGTGAAGAATCTCCTCACAATACTACCTTCTGCACTTCTCTTCTGACCCGGCGTACAATTGAGAGCCTTTGAAGACGTTGATGGAGAATTTTGGGCATCAACATACGGTTTCTTATTATTATTATTATATTCGTTACATAATAGAATCAAAATTAACCAGGCGACTCGTAGTTGCACAAAGCTCTTATACTTATATACTATGATCTACAGCTACAAACTGAACAAAAATGAACTGCGTTAATTTTACAAAAAAAAACATTATTCAATCAAGTAAATCAAATAAAAAATTAGCCCAATATTGTTAGAGTCCGTACAAACACGAGCAGCCCGTATCCCACTAACAGCGTAAACACGCACAACGTTACCTACCATGTTTACAGAAAGCTTTACTTTCCTGCGTTTTCCCTCATTTTCCTGTTAAGATTGGGGTTCGATTTTCCTTAATTTAATAAGAAACGTATTGTACTGATGCTTTAAGAATACATTTAGCTACAAAGAAGCATTGGGCAGGTCACTGCTCGTAAAATTGATACCCGATGGGGTGGAGAAGTACTGATAAAAAAGTCGACGCTCTGGACTTCCATCTGTGAAGTGGAGATATAATCTCATAAAGGCCGCAGACAGTCGCTGGATGTTTACTGTACAAATAAAAAATTTAATACATTAACTAAAGCTAAACTAAACCTAAAATCATAATATAAACACTGCGATAAAATCCGCAAAATATCATTACAGTTATTAAAAATCTGGGCAAAATCAGCTTGCGCCAGAGAATCGCGACAATCGTACCACACGTAGTAGGCATGCTGACATGATTCTTTACCGTTTAAGGACATTCGCCAGGGCATTATTTCGCATAAGGACAGGCAATGCCAGGATATTTATCGTTTAAGGACATTTTTTCGCATAAGGGTAGGGCATAAGTCCAGGATGACTACATGGCAATGCCAGGATAAAAAATATGACTGTACAAAAAGGAATAAAAATATATTATACAGAACCGAGTGCTTAATGAACGTTATTTAGTTCCTCCTGTTTTGTACACAATTTAACTTGTCTCCATTTATCTTTACTGTTAACTGCCTATAAACAATGAGGAAAACTGTTGTCTTCCGGGAAAACATGTGAAAACTATTTAAGTTTGTTTTAAATTTGGGGAATAGAATTACTAAATTAAATAAACACAATTTACTATTTCTCTTAATCTCGTTGTAAGGAAGTTTAACTGCAATAACTATTTTGCAGGTGCGCTAATTGTGTTCTGGTTTGAAAGATATTGTAACAAGTGTAATTACTAAGCATTATAATATTTGATAGCCAATGTCTCAGAGTAACGAGCGGCATGCATGTCTTTCCCTTTCTGAGGAGTGTTAATGTCGTTTGTGCAAGCGAGGATTATATTCGTATTAGTTCTTTATTTTGTAAAAGCATCAATGCGTAGAAAAATATAAATAAAAATCACCCTCCGATTGCCATCTCAAGAGCCAAGTCACCGGTGGTTAGTGATTTCATGTAAGGTTCCTCACAATGCGTGTCGTGTCCAGCAATACTGCCTTCTGCATCTGATCTTGGACCCAACTTCCAATTGAGAGCTTTTGCAGATATAATTATATTCCAGAGGTCGCTGGATGCGGACCGCTTACAATAGATCAATCTGGGAAAGGCCCATGTTCAGCAGTAGACATCCTGCTACTGATGATGATGATTATTCTTCATGTTCGTATTTTTATTATACTAACAAGTTCATTTTGTCATGCAGTTGTATATTAAAAAAAATATTAATCTAACATCTCAACCTAAAATGTTCGTGAAAGTAATATCATATATTGCAAGTTACATCAGGTCATACGAAGCGAGACAATAAATCTAGATTTTACGATCAAATCATAATGTTCCTAGGTCATCTAACGGGGGTAGACGGCGTGGGCGTGTAGGGAGGCGATTAACAATAATAATAGCTTGTAATTCAACTTAATGGACACTATTTTGTTGGTAAATAATACATTTATGATCTTAATAATATACAAGGTCTTTCTCGCAACTCGGTTCGTGTGAAAATGTTTTATAGAAAAAATCAACAAAATATTATTAGACGAGTTCTATGGAAACTGGGCAGGTTATGTTAACCTTTCCGACGTCTTTAAGCTGGACTTTCATAGTATATTAATTTCGTAATTATTGTACACACACACACTCACGCCTTTTATTTTCGAAGGGGTAGGCAGAGGCGCAACTGGTACATCTACTTTCACTCCTGTGTATTTCCTTCCATGATGTGATAGGGGGCGACCGCGAGCCTGCCGTAATATCGGGCACAAATTCCAGACTGATAATTAGTAGAAAAACCGAATATCACTTTGCCCGACCTGGGGACCGAATCTGAGACCACAGCACCGCAGTCATACCGTAATGCAACTCCGGTACAGTGGCATTTTAAATCTTACGATATTATCTTAAAATAATTTACACAATCAAGTGGCTATCATTAAAGCTCATAAAACTTAAACGATTATTTGATAAGCATCCATAAACAACAATAACCAGCATGACACTCATCCTTCTACATAGTCGCGATAAAAAATCGTAGGGATTATCCCCAAAGTCGATAAACAATTTGTATTGTATCGATATCTGTAGTTTATCGACACTATCGTCTTGCAGTGCGCGGCGTATCAAAGATTTTCCCGGATAAATTTCTTCACTGATGGTGTTTCTATGTAATCTACACTATTTAGCCCGGCTCACGGCTCTGCCATGGCCGTGTCGTATGGGATTTGAATAAGGCACGTCGGACGTGTGCGACTTTTGCGCGACTAAAAGTCGACATATTGCTCGAGTCGGTATTTAAATGTCAATATGAAATAGTACCTATTATTTATTACTTTTACGTAAGAACTGTTAAATATTTTAATGTCTTGCTCTTTAGACTTAGATATGTTAAATTGGACTCACTTGGAATATAGTATACGTATTGATCATGCATTTATTCGGGAGAACGTAATATAAGATCATCACTACCACTAATTAAATAATGTAAATCGTTTTCTTAGTCTTTGAACCTTATATAGGCTGCGGATTGAGAAGTCCAGCATTCGATTATCAAGCTAAGCAAAATTTTGTGTATATTTATCTGTTCGTTACACTTGCCTTTAACACGTTATGCCGAGGTTAATTCCTCCAGATGTGACAAATAAACGCACTATATTTACAAAGTGGGGTTTAAATTATCTAGAAATCTGCCGAAGTCGATTTTCGCAACCAATTTTTACCCAATCATGGCAAGATGAATTCTACAGATTTTGAAAGTTGCAGGACTTGCGCCAAGTCGCATGTGTAATGAATCTATTGAAACATTGCCGCCAGTGTAAAGGAATAGAATGCGCAATAAATTGCAGCAAGAACTTGATTTATCTATCACGACTAGTCGTCCGCGTGCGGCCCGCCTGTGCGCCGTGTCACCGAGGATTTGAATAAACCTCCGCGTGCGGGGCGGCGCGCGAGAAATGGGATATTATCACTGAGCCGCCTCACTCACTCCCTCTGCATTTTTACTCATCTTAACTATTTACTGCATCTGTGCTACAGCTCTGTTTACTTACTGTTTATTACTAGGTTCTTGTAAATCTTATATCGCTAACATTAAGAAGGTATTTTCAATGCGTAATCGTCTTCGATCTTTGGAAAATACAAAAGATGGTGTATAATATTCCGTATACAATAATATTAAAAGAATCTGGATATATATCTTATACCTACCAAAACTATTTGTAAAAACCTAAATTTATGTATAAAAAAATAAACAAAAACTAATTTAAAAATAAAATAAATTTCAGAAATAATGATTCCAAATTCAAAACGATCGAAAATAGCCCGACGGTCACGCTAGAACGCATTGTTAGGCGCGAGCGTGACACGCGGCGGCGCTTCGACGGGTTGGATAAATGACGTGTCAAACTCGATGTATAAATCTTAGGTGCACAGTTTGATGCACTCTGAAATTGTTTCGATTTATCAACCCTTCCCGCTGGACCGTGACGTCGGTGTCATAATGTACTGTCACGTGATGTAGCGATTGGATTTATCTTTTATCGCATTTTGTATGCTCGTGGGTTTAGATAAATGTAATATAATTTTTATTTTATTTCACTTCGTTTAATGCTAGATTTAATTTTTCTATTTTCTTACCATTCACACGACGTTCCGTTTTACGCATAGTTGTTATTTTTTTTGGCTAGCACTGCATATTAAACCGTTTGTCCATTAATAATGGAATTGGTGATTTTTAGATTACATTAAATTTGTCTCATTTCTTTGTACTAAAATGTATCGAGGATCTTCAATATTCTATTTATTTATAATATTTCAAGCCTATTTAGGGCATTCATTGAATATTTACATGATCTTCAGTTAAATATTACAGAACCAGGTTTATGTACCTATATTAAAGGCATTATTTTTTTTTATAAATCATTAAAAATATATTTTCTTAACACTTTCATTCCCACCAGTACGAAGTCGCCACATCGGCCGGTGTCAGGGTTGCAAAAAATATTATAAACGACACTGCACGTGAAATCTGAATGCCATCAATAATGGCTCGCCCTTCTTGAGACGGGGGGATGGGCAAATGTATTAAACGGTTTGTGTTGAGATGTATCTACTGTTTGGAGAGTAGTTATTTACAATGAAACGAGCAAATCGTTTGGCAGATGGCAAATAGTCGTTAAACTTTACAATAGTATCCACAATTGCGTAAAATGTCCTTTTTAAGACCACATATACTTTTGTTAGAAACCCAAATGCGAAATTTTATATAATAATGATTTCTTATGTTTACGCGAAGATTAGACATTGAAATAAAACTATTTTACGAATTGTGACGACCTGGTCAAGGTCGCCGGAGTCCGATGGATGATGGCGGCCCAGAACTGGTCCCTGTGGCGCTCGACGGGGGAGGCCTATGTCCAGCAGTGGACGATTCCCGGCTGAAATGATGATGATGATGATGACGAATTTTTTCGCGGTTTTTTATATATTATAACTTTCTCCCGACGTTTGGAAGAGTTTTCAGTCTTCATGGTCGCAGGGCGGGCTGACGCGCTGGTCATCCGAAAAGTTCAAGTTACAATATCTACCGACATTTGACAAAGATACAGAATTTTACATTGTTGTAGCTATTGAAGTCCGATCTATGCAGAATTTGCTCATAATGTCTTAAAGTCTGGCAGGCTGGTTTCATATAATAATTCTAGAAATACCATTCTAGAATAATAACTAATCTAAAGTAAACAAAATTATAGTACGAAGAATTTCATCAAGTACATTGAAAACATATTTAAAAGTAATCATTGTAACAGTAATGTATCGTAAGCGGATTCATGGCGCAGTGCGCGCACCAATCACAAGACATTTTCATAAATCAGAATAATGGCCGCTCCATCATCGAGAGCGAAATAATTAAAAACTGTTGCGCCGGAATTTTTGTCCATTTATGATTTTCCTACCATATTCAAGATGAAAATAGTGCACACACATTATACCGAGATAATAACATCCTATAATGTGAAATGTGTAATTGAACCCAGGACACCGCTCTGAGATCATGGGTTCGAAGTCCAGGTGAGGCAAACTGATATTTGGGTTTTTCTGCTCAGTATCAGCCCGGAGTCTGGAATTTGAGCCCGATATGGCGATAGGTTCGCCTCCTATCACATCATGGGACGGAACACACTTGGTGAAAAGTGGGAGCCCTAGTTGCGCCTCTGCATACCCCTTCGGGGATAAATGCGTGACGTTGTGTGTGTGTAACGTATGTACAAGATTCAAGTCATCTAACATTTTCTAACAACCAAGTATTTACCCATCCAAAGCAAATCACAGTAACGTCATGTCCACGAATCAAGTTCGACAAACACGGCGAACATAAGTGATCCATTAATGGTAACAATTAATCTGTCTAATGAATGTTTGCCCATAGTGACCATCCAAACGGGCAATATTTGCGGAGCACTCCATATCTAATGACGTCACGATGGACCTACGCGCGTGTTATGATAATGCACGGGCCTTGTTACTGACGACTTAGCCGTGATTATGTCTCGTGTTTGTTGATGAAGATTTGTTGGTGTGTTGTTGGTGTAAACTGAATGTTGTGTTTGGTTTGAACTTAAGTGGCTACTGGTAGTAGGGATTGCGAGTACATTTGAGTTGATTATTTTATTGTTTTGTAACTTTCTTCATAGGTCTTCGTTTCGTCAATTTCGAACTTTCTTATTAGTTTTTCAAATTATTTTCTTGGAATAAAAGTAATATTTTAGAAAAATAAACGCATTCATGCAAAGTACTAAATTTACAAATTCATAAGTTCTTAATTTTTTTACAGTTGAAAGTTCTAGACCTCAAGTACAAACAATGTCTAACTCCACAAGCCTTAACTCTACACTGGTAATACTGAGCAGAAAAATCTCAACATGGTGATCCAATCCAATACCTCAGCACGATAGACGTACTGTGTACTTAATTCGATTACATCACTGGGCCAGCTACCATCTATAAGACTAATTCTTTATAATACTGTAGATTGCTTATACCAGCTGAATCCGATATTCATTATCAATATTTATCCGAAGACGCAGGACCGCACAGGAAGCAATAACAACTGCTCCTTTCGATTAATGCTTAAGTACTTAATGAGCAGCTTCCTGCTCCGCTAATAGGCGAATTGAGAGGATTTAAATTGATCGATGTTTCGTTTTGTTCTTTCCGTCTGGTCACATGTTATTTGAGCGTTCAATTTACTATCTTACTGTGTAATAAAATTATACTTACGTCTGGCATACTGATTTTTTTATTTATTTATTTTTGGTCGCTTTTTAATCTAACCTACCACTACCCACCGGGCCACCACTGGTGGTAGGTCTCTCATATGTGAGAGTCCGCCTGGGTAGGTACCACCGCGATGTTTATTTCTGCCGCCAAGCAGCAGTGTGTAGTCACTGTTGTGTTTCGGTTTGAAGGACATTATAGCCAGTGTAACTACTAAACATAATGAGAATTAACATCTCATGTCTCAGGATGGCGAGCGCAGTGAAATATCAAACAATACTTTGTAATTTAATGTATTAGATGGAGTATCGCTTACCAACAGGCGAATGGCAAGCTCATCTCGTCCTGTAAAGCAATAAAAAAATCGAAAGTTATTAGCAACCACAGCAGCAGGATAATACAATCACTGAGGTATGTTACTTTATAAGCATTAGTTAACAAAATACAGTGACTGATAACCCATCGCACCTTAACATTCTTTGAGTGTATCAGGAACGTTTTTATTTTATTCGTTTCTTGATGGCAACAAACAATACAGATATTTGTTATATATATAAAGACGAGAGTAGCTTACACGTATTATAATTTATGTAAGTTTGTGAAGATGTGTGGATCTTTTTTGAAAAAGTGACAAAGACCTCGTCTTCTGGAGAAAAATGCACAATATTGCTGTTATTCCGTTAAAGTCACGCATGCGCATGCGTGAAACTTTTACCTATGCCGCGAACCAATACGATATTACGGTAAACATTGTTCCAAAATTCGTATCTAAGCAAACAAGTTTAGTATCAGCACGTTGCAGTACTTACCTGGAGAGATGAACAATCGGGGCTATGCTGTTGGTGCGCCATTAATCAGCCCCGAGTCAGGCTTCTGTTTTGTTTGACTCCACGTAGCTGGACTAGTGGCGGGTAATGAAATAATGGATGCGGTAGTTGCGATGTGATACGTGATTTACTCTTTCTCAAATTATTTGTTACTGTTATTTTTCCAGGAATAAATCTCTGAGTTCCTAAATAGTGACTATAACAAGTATTCCTTGCTATGCCACGAATTCGTGCCATCAGTTTGCGTTTACGGTTTTTCCAAAATCTTATAACCTATAAATAATAAAACTCAAGATAAAATATATGATTTGTTTTTAGTACAGTCAATTTGAACATAAACATCATCATAATCCTTTATTTTTCAAGGAAAGACCACAGTCCAACATTTGAATCTTACAACTTGCACTATTACTATCAAACAGTGGAAAAGCGTCCATACAACCCGATTCCTACCGGCTTCCCTTTTAGGTTCATTAACGTTTGTCTTAGTTTTTTGTCAAATTGGCCGCGATATGTTAACTAAGGCATTTTGTTTTGGCTTCAGATTACCTTTTGAAAAATGTCAGTCTTCGCCACTGCTACGAAAAACAACTAAACCTGTCAAAACTACCGCATCCATGCATCCCACATCTACGCAAAGCCTATACTGTTTGCACTGAGCGTGGCGCGATAAGAGCAATGCAAACAGCTGCGAATGACCTGACGGACGCCGATACCGTCCAATCATTATCTATCGCTGTTGACTCGCTGATGCCATCTCGCCAGATTTGATTTATTGCCGGTTGTAGCGGTGCATCTCTGGGTTACTAGATGTTATCGATTGTACATTAACAAGTCTTAAAGATTGGTAGAGACAAATCGCCATTTTCAATAAATCTCAATCGGTTTTTTCGATGGATCTCAAATATGGACCAATCAGAATATAGTTTTTTTGCTTACGAATGAGTTATTTTGGTTGGTTCATTCTCAGAATCGGATTGAAGTTTGAGATGGGGATCGTTTATTGAAAACGGATTTTAAAATATATGTTATATTACCCTTTTTAATATAGTACCTACATATATAGTATCACTTCTTTAACCCATAGGGGCAGGCAGAGACTATGGATTGCCATTTTGCACGTTCATTATAAAATTTTTCATGCATTCTCGCCGGTTCACGGTACTTTTAACTTGACCTTAACTAAGAATGTCAGATTCCCCCAAGAATAATAACTACTCCCAGTTTTAATGACGTAGAAAGGGAATTTGGCCAGGTCCAACACAAATATGATTTAAGTAAATAGTTATCATGAATTACAGATAATTCATGTATATTTTACAGTCAATCAATCTGGGTTTGAAATTTCAGACATGCCTACGGCGGTTTGGAGAGATGATTCAATTTAATACAATAACATACGCACATATTATTTACTAGACTTTCCCCCTGGCTCTGCTCGTCTGAAATACTTTTTTGATAACTTGGAATGAACCTCTGCATCGGGGTCTCCCGAGCGCTACGGCTTGTCCTTCTTTAAACGAGGTTTAAAAAGAGAGTTCACCTCCTGGTAGGCAATGGTTTGGCTGTGCCTTTGGCATTTGCCTGCATTACATTTGCCTTTGGTCTCAAAGGACTATTGCTTTAGTCTATGTGCGGCGGATGCTACTTACCATTAGGTGGACGACACGCTCGTTTACCTACCAAGGCAATAAAAATAATAAAAAAACTCTCTATGTTCTTTTCTAGGGTAACAAATAGTATACGTTAAGCCAAATTATTAACATGATTAATCCGTGTGTAAAATTTCAACCAATTTCATTCAGCGGCTACTGTGTTAATTCTAATAATATACATGTAAAGATCTTCACAAACTTTCGCATTTAATATATATAATACAGCAAACCAGCCTTTACTTGGAACATCCACATTAAAGTCTTGCCGATAAACTCCAGCACTTTTAACGTTTAATATAAAAATGTAATCAAGAATATCACGCTTCGCAGCATAAGTATACTGTGAAAAAACCAACGACAAATCATTGTGCAATATTTACAACATGCCTTTAAATGTACCCTCTCCAGAGTCGTAGGCCTTCTATCTCTTATATAAGAAAGCGATAAGTAGATTTTATGACCTGCAATCATTTCCAAGCAATATATCTCCATAATATCAACAAATAACCAATCTCGAAAGTCTAAGCGCCGTTTACCTGTTCCCTCAAATGAAGACACAACGCTAGATGATAATAATAAGACCATCGTCGGACAGATGGCGTTATTTCATATTAGTCGATATCCTGCAGGAACATTAGGCAGACAAATGGGTTTCATTACAGGGGCCGCTCCCTGGATATGGCGACTGCAGCTTTATTGTTCCCTCACAAATGTTTTGTGTTTATAAACTTGATTTGTTGCGTCTGATATAGTAATTTTATGAGGATTTTGTGAGCGGTTTCGTGGTTGAGAAGAAATATTGCTTACAATATCAAAATATTACTAGTATGGTACAACCATTTAGGTTTTTTATTTGAAACTTGAATAGGCGGACCGGGGTAGGACCACTGATTTAAAGAAAACCGGTGTTGCTGTCCTTGTCGTTCCTCCAGTTACTGAGATTGCCAGAGATGTAGTTGTCTTCTCTGGGTTTAGAATAAATCGTGCGTTTGATAATGGTTTTCATAACTAAATTCCGCCTAATACAATATCGAGTACGGCCAATATTAAGAATTTCTTTACACTTCGAGTTTATTTCAATGTTTTGGTTGGGCCAATTATAAATACAAAGGTTAAACACTTAATGCAGTATTATAATATAATATGAGCTCTGTATTATATACTGTCCCACTGCTGGGCACGGGCCTCCTCGACTACTGAGCGGGATTGGGCCTTAGTCCACCACGCTGGCCTAGTGCGGATTGGTAGACTTCGCTTTCGAAAATTCCTATAAGGAGCTTCTCAGGTATGCAGGTTACCTCCTGATCTTTTTCTTCACCGCTAAGAAAGCACACAAGCGATAATTTTCAAATACACACATAATTTTAGAAAAGTCAGAGGTGTGTGCCCTTAGGATTTGAATTTACAAACATTCGTGTCGGCAGTCCATTCCACACTCTACTAGGCTATTGACAGTATTATATGTTAGTCAAATTTCACTTCCTTTCCTTTAATATAAGGAACTCTAACATCCTATAAAATAGCAAAATAAAGAGAAACAATTTAAGTAGACGCTTTGGCGTATAATCTTTAGATGCCCCTTAATCCAAGGGATGGTGAATATGCTATACAATATAATCACAGCCCTATTCACAAGTGAACAAAATACAAAAGAATATAGCTAAATCTTTGCGGAACTGTATGCACACAGGCACGGTGCATTCGCCGCAAATTGTGTTACAAAGCGATTCTTTCCCGGCCCGGTCAAGGGAGCTCAAACTTTCTTAAAGAACTCGGAGATCGAATTATTTTATTTATTAATTTACATTTACGAAAAGACTTACTCAAAAATTATATCTAATGTAAAACTTCGATTATTATTCTTATTTTGAAAATTATAAATGTTTTAGTACCTAGTTTTGCGTTTGTTACTTGCTCTGTTAGGTCAAATATAGAGTAAGAAACGAAACATGACATTATACAAATTTACGTTACAATTTTAATACAACATATTTTTACTCATTTCGTAAGTGGAATTCATATGGCTCTTTACTTGTCTATACGAAATAAATACGAAATAATTTACAAAAAACAATCATATAAACATCCTACTGCAAACAAAACCATTTCTTAAAGACAGTCCGTAAAAGATTTGACCTAAAAGCTACTTATTCAAAATAGGTACAATGCAAAATTTATCTTAAAGGAGTTTAATCCCTAACGTTTAATTTCTTAGTTAATAGCCGTCACGCCCTTGAGTCAAGTTTGCCAATCCAAACATAAATTCCGATAGTAATAAAGTTTGGGAGCCGCTGCCAGGGTGGAGGCAGGTGACGTCAGCTCATGTTCGTTACGGCGCTTCATTACGACTCGCCCTCAAGGACGGGGGCCAGACCCTCATTGTTCCAATGCCACTAACTTCTCATTTACTTACCATTTTTGCCATCAAATCGTGTAAGCTCGTTTTAGTCCGTCTCTTTTCTCTGTGGTTGTGTTTGAGAGGTATTTAGTTTTTTAATGATATCAGTTAAAAATATATTTGATTTGTAATTCTTTGGCAACTAGTTGCCTGGACTGCTTAATGACGACGTATTTCTGTTTTGAGGAACTAAAAATGTTTGAGTTTTATAAAAAGAAATGTGTACAATATGTCGTGAAATATTCGCTTTATAATATGTCATGGGATAGTCTCTGTAATCTTAAAAGTATGCTCGGTGTTAAAAACTGTTACAGAAAGGTGTGAGAGGGAAAAAGAGTGTGGGTGTTTTATTTGCTTCAGATAATAACCTATTTTTCATCTTTTACCTAATAATACCATCAAACCAACGCAATCTTTCCATCAATCAACGCATAATAACAAAACGTAAGATACCCTCACGAAACTTCATATCTTAGAATCGATGAGTGCGGAGAAAAGTGAGTGTCGAGCTATTCCGTCAAACTTTTCCAACTTTCATTACATTTTGGAAAATGAGGGGGATTGAATCGACTTTGTAACAAAACCTATATATCTGGCAAGTTCTGCGACGAATACTGTAATGAACAAGTAGTTTTACTGTTTACACTTGGTTCTCTTTGAATTTTGACTCACTATCTTATTGTGGAGACGGGATTTTAGTTCACGTAATATATTGGTTTGATGTAATGAATTGAAAAACTTTTTTTGTTAAGGTTGAGGATTTCCTTGGATTTGAGAGCAAGGTTTGGCTTTCTATGGCAGTCCCTGTGAAACCAAAAGATTTTCTCACTGCTGAACAAATGCTTGTATAATCCGCAAATAATTACATTGTCGTCCAAATGTGAAACTGAGAGTTGTATCTAATTTCTAATTAGTGGCAAAAGGCTGAATCTTGTTTGTTTAACTGATGTGTTTTAATTGAGTGAATGTGTCTGTTCATTTCTTAATAGCATAAAAAATACAATAAAAAACATTTAAAAGAAAACTATAATGCATGAAGCTGTTAAACATGTTAACACCAGGAAGCGAAACATCAAATTGCAAACAATATAAAATGTATCCGCCAAAAATGTGACTATTAATAAAAATTCGCGGAAAGATCACTTTGTCCCAAAGACTGTAAAAGATGTAAGCCTTTTCCAACTCAATCCAGCCACATTTACATAGGCGAGCGATGATGGACTGCCGAACTAACAAAATTATTCAAGGTAACCCTCCGGAGTTTTTATGGGCCAAGCGAGAAAGTGTGAAGGTCCCGAAATATTCCCGGAGCCCGGGGCTTAAAAGATTACCGCCCTGTAACGGGATTGTATGAATAACGACTGTTTTTTCATCGGTTCCCGGGATAGTGGGGTGGTTACTTCGACTCGTCGATTTGGGATTTTTTCCCATTGTCACTTTTAAGTTGAAATGTTTGAATTCCGAAAGGCTTTGGAAGATGTATTGGAAATAATTTTGGGTGCGATTTGTACGATTTTTTTTAAATAAATAGAATTGAAGACTTACCGGTAGGTAGGTAGGGTCAGTGTGTAGGTTTCATCGCCTTGTCTTTTTTTTCTGCGAAGGAGCGGTTTCCAAGACAAAAGGAATAGCGTAGTGCTAGACAGTTAATGCAACTGTTATGAATTTGGTTTAAAGGAAATTGTAGCCAGTACAATTACTGTATCGAATGGTTTATGGGCAGTGATTTTAGTTTTAATAATTAATAAACCTTAATATTTGTCAACAATTTGTTATATTAAGTTGCTATAAAAATTCTAGCCACTAGTATCGACATATCACTAGCACCTCCTTATCACAGAAGAAAGACTTACCCAACCTAAAATAATAAAATTATTGTAAGGGCTTCACCTTGTCGAGAACAATTTCAATGCAGTGAACGTGTTATACTAAATTTACTATCAGTTATAATGTAGACTTTTCGGTGGAATTAAGTTATATGTCTTGTTGAAGCCATGACTTAGTAGGATTACTGAGTGGCATAGTGGAAGGTGGAGAGCGGTTTTGGGCTTGGGATAATTTAGTTTGTATCACTGGATAGCGATTGTCGTACTCAGTGACAAACCCTTGTAGTGGCTCATTGGCCGAGTAGCAGTCCGGTGTACGTCAAATAAGACTGGCGGATTGAAGATGTCTGTCGATGGACATATCGACAACAGCTCTTGTTAACGTTACATTTTGACTAAACGTTATTTACCCAAAATAGAATTCACATTGCCATAACAAAAACAAAAAATAGTCGCATTTCATTTTCGTTGGGGTCTGGTAGTATAAATGATACTAAGGCTTTAATACCAAGGCAAGGTATTTGGAAATATTTAACTTTGATGTTTGAAGTTTTTCTATATGTTTATCTGTGACTAAAGCATTTTATTTTGTGTACACAAGCGTTTTATCTATAAAGGGGTAGGCAGAGGCGTAACTAGTGTATCCACTTTTCGCCGTACGTATTTAATCCCGTCATGAGCTAGACGTAATATCGACCACAAATTAAACTCAATGCTATTATTAAGAGAAAATCACAATATTTTCATGACCCGGGATTCGAGCCTTAGCCATTACAACAAATAGAAATCTGACAAAAGAGCTAGTGGGTGACTCTGAACGGCCAAAACGCATACGGAAGCCAAGATATATTGCGGATCTTCAAGGAAAGGAATGGCGGGTGTTTACTTATAGGCCTCCGACAATCTCATAAACCAAAAGAAATATCACGTCGGGTTTCTATAAGATAGTGGTATCGAGCGATTCCATTCGTGCTATAGGCAAAATTTGTTACAGTGGAACCACACAACAGTAAAGTAAAATATTGTTTGATATTATTAATAGGGAAACAGTGTCATTACAATCCACCTCCAATAAAAAAAAAAACTTGTTTTCTTCAACGTTACAATTACAGTATCAAAGAGTTGACGTTTTTTAACCACAAATGTTGCTTGAAATTTTGGACCATTAAATTTCCCTTGGTTTTATACAGTTTTGTATTCTGTATCTTCAAGCATTGTATTTCAAACAGGTTTGTACCTGTTAATAAAACTACTTCACCAGTTACGTAAAGCTATGTTGGAACTTTCGCGTATTTAACATATTCTTAGTATTTTGTATTCTGAAGCAAAATAAGTGCCAACTCCGGTGGCTAAGAGTTTGGGTGTCGATTTGAAATAAGGATAACGCTCTCATTCCGCGAATGGGGATAAATATTTTATGTTCGACTGTATAAATTTTACTACGGGCAACTTTATTTGTTAAGGTTTTGGAAGTCAAATTCGTTATTGCATAGTCCTGTACCTGATAGGGTTAGGCAGTGGAGGAACTTGTATTTATAATGTTTGAAAAGTTTATTTCCTTTGATGGTGATATTATGTAAGCTTGTGCCCATAAGGACACAAAATTAGCCTTGAGATTTTTTTATATTTCTTAACTTACATACATACATAGTTTGATTGCTGGACTTCACTGAGTTCAGAATCTTACGGCTTTTAAAGCATGGAGATTCTGAACTCATTAATTTGTACCAAAGGGGTAGTCTAGTTTTGATATTGTGGCGTTATTTTAGTTTAACAGGTCAGTCAGATTACATGAAGCAGTAGAGAGACACACAAACATGGCAGAAAATATCAGAAAAAGTACATTTACTAACTTACAAAGAAGTTTCATTTCAGTTTAAAAACTAAATTATTTTTTACAACGTACTGAAAATTGCCATTAACTTGTATTAACTTTTGTCTAACTCGTTTCAAGAAATCTACTTCTTCAATTAAAACTATGTCTATTCCAAACACGTAGGCACTTCGACATGTCAACCGTTTGCTGATTTGTAAGAATTATCGAAAAACTGTCACGAGCATTGGACCCTCTCAGGCTCGGCAGGGGCACTAGGAGCACCGCGGGGGCGCAGACTCCCGCTGTTTGGCCACCGTCGGCAACTCATTACGTTATTTTCACAGACGCTAATTGTCTGAGTGTTGTCGAGGCGTTTCTTTGGCATCTTTTGAAGGGTGGACTTGTGCCAGAATAAGGGAAATAGTTTTTGTTGTAGCAAGATCGGTGAAAGTGTTTTCGAGTGACTGCAATGTAGTTTAGTTCTCAATGAAATTTATTTTATTACTTGCTGTGCACGTGAATTGCACACGTTGCCATCATTAAAGAGATTCATTATGTACTATTAATAATTTTGAGAGGAGTTTGAGATAATTTTGTGAATAAAATGTAGAATTTAAATGGTGGAAAGTTCACGAAAAGAAAGATTTTTGAAATTATAGAAATAAAAAGTACATATAGTGTCAATATATATAAGTATAAACAACTTATAGTTTCAATTAAGGACGATGATTTAATTGATGACGTTTGGTGAAAATTTAAGTAAGCATGTCATTGGCCATTTGAGAGCGATGATTTGTCATCATCGCAATGTTAAATTAAAAAGAAAGATGGAATGAGTATTTTAGCATTCGTAAAGTATTAAAAAGAATTTTAAAAAACTGAATTGAAAAATGTCTATAAAAGTAATATCGTCCAATTAGTTTCCTTTAAAGAACCTTAAATTGCAATCTCGAACTAAATCTTGGCTCAAATTACGTTGTCAAACATGACCCAAATACAGACTTTTTATCCAAAATCAGATCCTCTGAAGTAACTAGCGTGGAGCACTCTCGTCCTCGGACCCTCTGTCTTGTCCGTTAATGAGACACGCGTAATGACTCATTCAAGGGTCCGTGAGACCCAAATCGGCACACACTTTACATTCGCCCTTCATTTAATTGTCATTACATTCCATCGTTTGTTTTATTAAGTTTTTGTTCGGTATTTGAGAGTTTAGCAGTTAAATATTTATCATTAACTGACTATTATTTATGTTCATTTTGTGTAACGTGTCGAATAATGAGGCATAATTCTTTGTCGTCAGGCGGCACTTTTTTGGACGTCAGTCCACTTACCGTCAGGTTTAGTAGAGCTACTAGCGTGCTTGTATGGAAGAAGATTTTGTTGTGGTCACAAATATTATCAACTCAGATATGAAAAGTGTTCTGATTCCACAGCTATCGAGTAATTAATCCCAAACTTCACAATTAGATCTTTTTGAACCTTTTAAATTCTATCATCGGACATTGTTAAAAGTTTTAAGTCCTGATCGTCGTGCAAAGTGCGTTCCAAGGTTCGATGGAACTTGTTCATTAAAAGGGATTATTATCTTTTAAGATTATTAGAAAAAAAAATAGATCAATTTTAAATGTTTTAAAGTGGGGATGAATTCGTTTTATGTTCCCAATGTTTTAATTAAATGTTCAATAACTTCTGAGATCGAATCAATTTTAAATTCAATGTTTTTTGTTAAAGAGAATTGACGTTTTAATCAAACGAAAATTGCTGATGTTTTAAGACTATAAAAACGAATGAATTAATTAAGTGAGATTGAAAACGTTCTTAGAAAATCTAATTTAGCGAACGAGTGGTTGCTCAATGGTCGGGATGATGCGACACGTATTTGATCATATATCGAGATAAATTCACGTGGAATATTTTTTTATAAATACATGCAATAAAATTGCTGGTGGTAGGATATTTTATATCCGCTCGGATAGCGTACAGTGTACACAAGGTGTTAAAGCCCGCCATAGGGAGCCACGTGTGTCGCCTTCCGGGATCAGCCTGTATAATGCGTATATATGGTTTCATAGGCCGCCATTATTTTGTCAACTGCGGAGGGGTAATCATCTCTCGTCAGTCGATCTTCTATTGGACTCCACTACACATACCATCAGGTGCATTGGGGTCACTTTGTCGTGTTCGTATAGACAAAAATGGTATAAACTCGAGCGCGATAAAAAATATACTTGAAATTATTATTGTGTATTTTATTATTCACCTATATTTGCCTTAGTATTGTTTTTTCGAATGGCACAATATTCTGTAATTATTTCTTTCACAGTACTATCTTATTGATTTACTTTTAAAAAAAAATGTCTGTCTACAGTCCAATCGGTTGATACTAACAATACCATATAATTATCGGCTAAGTTATCACTAAAATATTTATATAATTAAGCAGCCGTTTTGTCATAACTCGACAGGAACACGCGGTAAGAATAGGCACGTCTCTCTAACAAGTTGAAGCTCAAACATGTGCTAACCTGACTAATTTAGTTTCATAGAATATACACTATGTTCTGGAAGACTGGCACGTTCTTAGTTTTATAATTGATAATGAGGATGTATACCGGCGATAGCCTAGTTGGTTGTGGAACGGACTGCCGAGACGAAGGTCCGCAGGTTCAAATTCTTAAGGCACACACCTCTGACTTTTCATAGATACTTTTCATCCGATACAGCGGCAGCTACGATTTTTAAATTCCTTATATTCTTAGTTATAATATGGATCTGAGTCACGTCGGTAGTCGATACTATAAATATTATATTAGCAGATTTAATTTTAATTTATCAAGTATAATGCAACAATCTAAACCAAACGCACATTAAAAATGGTTTAATATTTAAAATCGCTTAAAAAAATATCTGACAGTAAAATTTAAGGACAATATAGTTGGACATGTATTTATTGAAACATGGACCATAATAGCATTATTATAGTATAATTCGAGATGATAAATGCAAAACAAGAAACTCATTACGTTTTTTTATTATTTGACGGAAAAATCATTCTACTCTTCCTAGAGACTGAGGTCGCGAAGGCATTAATTCCGACGCAACCAAATTCTTTGCCGTGTACACTGTACACCTCAGCCGGTGCCTACACGCTTCGTGATTTCATACCTGGGACTCATTTATTGTAGTCACGTGCCGCGCGTGACTGCCGCCGGTCCTAAACGTGGGCCGGCTTCTGCCCGGCTTTGCCTTTTTCTTGCGTTTACAAAGCCGCCTGGCTCACTGATGGACTTCCTGTTTGCGCAAACACTGGAAAGATTTGGTCTAAACACTTTTTGTTACTTTATTTGCTGGCTGTTTCCTCGCATCAATACAAGTGGTTCCCGTAACAAAGGCCCGTTGTTTAGTTAAACGAGTGAAAGGCACGTGCGGTGGACGTCGGACGGTTTATTATTACGGAGTTGAAGATATTATTCGTATTTACATAAATAAGCTGACTACTTTATTTTCGCAGTGGTAGGCAGAAATTAAACATGACTTAGAGTTGAATTCTGTCCCTACATATTAACGTAATGATTTTAAATGTTAATATCACGAAACTTGTGATTTTTCTACTTTGCTAAGTATCTGTCAAGGGAATCGAACCCAAAACCCCAAGGGATAAATGTTATATTCACGCTGTTATAAGTACTATGTATATGTCGGAGTGAAACTGTTTACTTGGTTATTTTTTACATGACCGGTAAAGTATCACCGGTCTATATTTATTCAGACAGTTATTGAAACATTTATTTACTTCAATAACAATTTACTGCATAGTAACACTAGCGGAATACACAATGTGCTCGGTTCGAGCGTCCAAACAAGACTGCTGAAGACTACTACAATACTGCTACAAGGCTGGTACAAGACTGAGCTCTCGTCGTTCGGCCGGTCCTTATATTGGCAACAGTCGACCTCCCTCCTTTTCTAATACTTCCTCGATGTAATAATAGATGGCGCCACTATCGCTCCGGAAATTCACCAGTGCTGCGGCGACATATATATTTAATGAATACAGCCTTTTGGAATAAAAAACAGATTAGGCACATTTATAAAGATGTGGTTTGGTATGACTTTAATATTGGCTATGTGCTGTACATTTCTTTATAATACCTAATAAAAGTGTTATTCCAAAAAGCTATATTAATTTATTACACGCATAATATAACATACACGATATGAAACCAAATCCTCATACTTAACATTTACAAGAACCATCTTCCATTTTCAAACTTTATAGATACCAGTATTTCTCTACCATCCTTCAAACGTTACCGAATTATCTGTTTTATGACCAAAAAATATATTTTCGGTGTGCACCGCCGCGGTCCGGAGTCGTTACTTCATAATTTACCGCGGGCTGGACCGTTCGATACGCGGCTTACATTGACGCGTGACAAATTTATGAGGTCTCGGAACGGAACGCTTGGCGGCCTCACATGTTTACTGAAAAACAATGTTTCGGTAATTAAATGGCGGACATTTTAAATGTAGAGTTGGAGAGTTTGGTATTGATATAATGAAAAAAAATTAAAATTTTTACTTCATTGTACCGGCGGTTTATCAATTTGTACTGTGTTTATAGATTATACGATTTTTTATTGCTTTGAATGATGAGACGAGCTTGCCGTTCGTTAGATGGTACGCAATACGACCGCTCATAAACAGTAGAAACACCATCTAACACCTTGAATTACACTGCGCTCACCATCCTGAAATATAAGAAGTTAAGCCAATAGTTACACTGGGTACAATGTCCTTCAAACCGGAACACAACAGTGAGTACACACTGCTGCTTGGTGGCAGAAATAGACATTGCGGTGGTACCTACCGAGGCTGACTCTTACATGAGAGACTTACCACTAGTAATGTTCCTACTTTTCCTTATTCCCTGGGTGAGATCGATCGCTCTTAAGAGATAACGTCATATTAGGTATATTACACATTCCAATTATTATAATTAATACAACAGAGCTAGTAAATTAGTTTATGGCAGTAATAGGTAAGATGGTTATCTACTGAGGTCAGTTAGTCCCAACAACTAACGTCAGATTTCTGAAAATTAATGCCATAAGATATATTATAAGTGTATTTTGACCCGTCAAAAATTTATACACGGTCATTTTCCAGTGCTTTACTAAAGGAAACCTCATAATCATATTAGCCTATGTTCAGCAGTGGACTTCATGAGGCTGATGATGATGATTGTGCCAAAAAACATCCATGAATAACTAATATTTTTGCCAAAAAATCCGGTTTAAGTATACTGATTTTTTTATTAATTTTGTAGTTTACTGCGTGTATAATGTGTGTAAGTGTATTTCTGACTGAAGGTATAGTGTTGCCATTCTGACAAATTCCCTTCTTATAGTAGTAGTGCATCAAGACATGTAAAATTAAAGTTACTTTTTATGAATATTCGTAACTAACACTTTTTTATTTTACTACTTATGGTAAAGTGTTGTTTTAATGAAGACAAATAAATGGTTTAATTTATTAACGTAATGGCACAAGGACTATATTTAATATATATCTAAACATTGGTGTCCAGAGCAATAACATAGATAGGCCACAAAAACAAAGTTTTTGCAATATTAAGTCTTATGGTCTCAAAATGACGCATCAAAACAACTTACTCCACGCTGAATATCAGAAGATCCGTAATATAAAAACGCAAAATATACAAACGTCGGGAAGAAAGATAAAAAGGTTTTATTGCTTCCTTAAAAATTCACCAAAAATCAACAATTCAATTCTATGCGAGTCACAAAGTGGAAAGATGGATTTCGTATCATTTACCACTACCGTTGTAACTCGCATGGAATTTTGAAATAAATTAGTCTACTTAAAACGTTTTAACTTTGTAAGCATTTGAGAAAGGAGAAGACTTAACGTATGCTGATAGTTATGTATCACTTTGCACATGTAATGTCAATATTATTTTTAGAAACCCGGTATTTTTTTTTTGTTTTACATGCTCTTATCTCAATCCAATTAGGTGAACATAAATTTTCAAAGATATTGGTGAATTTGGCTTAGTTTTTATGACCAACGTTCTGTCTGATCTTAATCTCCTTTGGGAGGTCTAGTACTGAACAATTCTTGTTCTAGGAAATACCTAAATGTTACCCGTCCTAGGAACCTACAACAGATAATTCTGTTTTGTATTTTACCCTCTAGTTTAAACGAATACCAAGCAGTGTAAATTTTGCTTCCTATAATTGAACTTCCTTTAATCGTTTTTATTTGAATTATACTACTCAAAAGCCTGAATAACAAAACTGATTACTAATGACTAAGGAATATATTGCAATGGACGATACTGTCTCAAAGTCCCGAACATATGGATAAATTGAAGCGAAGCTATCGCGACAGAGGCGGCTTTGCTACGCTTGAACCAATGTCCAACCACGGGATTTTACCATACCATCACGTAACTACTATCCGTAATACACCATGAAAGGTTATTCTCAGTCTTACAACAATTATGAATAATAGATTTTACAAATGACAATTAATTAATAGTCTAAACAAAGCCAAAATCTTCAGCCTCCATCCCATACCTCTTCTAGCATTGCGATACTTACTACCTAATGAGATGAATAACAATCACCATCAAAATTCGAGGTACATTCGAGTTAAAAGTGAGTACAAATGATAAGGGCCTTATACAAACACTCGTAAAATACTTCGATATTATCCGCGCAATAGGTTTAATGTCTTACGTAGAGCGAGACAGTGGGAGGGAGCGAGAGGGCCGCAGAGGAAGTGTGCACTGTTCAAATACAGGCGATTACGACGCGAAACCGAAATGGAAGTCCGTAGACTCCCAGAGGGACTAATGCATACAGAACGGTTTGTGGAGTGCTCTACTTTGCGAACTTTTAAGTATTGTAACAATGTCTGCATAATATTACTGATGTAATTAAGTTTTGAATGATAACTTTTAGACATTTGGTATGCTTGAAATTTTTGAAATATATTTTGCTATTGCATTAAATTCTTTATTATAATTATTAGTTTATTGTTATTGGTGTTATGAGGGTTTAGTTTTTTTTAATGATGTATAATATTAACGGGAAGAAAAGAACCAGAACTATTTAAATATTTGTTTATTTATAAATAAATTACACAGCGAAGTCTAGTATTATTTACTTCAATAGGACGAAATTAGACGTAATACAGATTAAAACTTGAGAATTATAAGATAATATTTAAAATCATCTGTAGGTCACGTTGACTTGTAAATGGAACTTCAACCACACTGATTCCAAAGGTTAAAAGAGCCACTACTAGGCCAATATGTCAATCTTTATACATTGATAACCGACTACTTTCTACAATAGATGGCAGGTAAACGACATGGTAAATGAACACCGCTACCCATAAACACCTAGATTTGCAAAAAAGTAAAATACAGAGAAGAAAAATTTGGAAAACACCAACGATATTTGAGGCCACCGGTAATTTTACGAACTTTCCTGTAAGACAGATGTAAAGATATTAATAAGACTATAAATTAAATATGGTTCTACCCATTTTACTGCTATTGACTATTGGTGACGTAATATGGGTGATATGCGCATTGTGAGTATTAGATTTTATAAAAATAACATAAGTAGAGCATACTACCTACCGGTCGTGACACACGGAGCAGTCGCGGACGAATTTCGGCATTTCAGATACAGTCGATGCCTCGGAAGATTTCAATCAACCGATCTTTACTTTGCAGTCTCCAGCGCCTTGGGGCGCCTGCCTTCAGTTTTATAAGACTTCACTTTATTACATGTATAATTAACTTGCTATTGTTTGAAGGTTCTTTAGTTCAATAGTTTAGGTACTGTTCATAAAATTTTATACATTGAAGAGCTATTTCATAAGTTATGAGTAAATGCTACTCGTTACATAAATATTTAAGTCGACCAAATATAAAAGTAACATTTATCTATGCTCCCAAATAAATGCTAATAGTAAGACTAGTATCTATATTAGATGTTCAATACAATAATTGTTAAATAGAAATTATTTGAAAATTCTAAAACTAGCCCTTATTAAATTTAGAATAAGATACTTAGGAAACGAGTACCATTATCCGCTGCATTTTGCATTATACACGTAAATTTTTTTATCCTCCAAGGGACAGGCAGAGATGTAGTTACTTACTTTTCGTCATGCTTATTCCATCGCACGACGTGGCAGGGCAGAAATTATCAGGTATACCACGCAAAAATTTTAAAGAAATTATCTTTTAATTTATTTTTAATTGCTTTGAATGACAAGGCGAGCTTGCCGTTCGTCTGATGATAAGCGATACGACCGCCTATAAATAGTAGAAGCACCATCCAACACCTTGAATTACAAAGTATTATTCGGGATGACACTGCGCTCGCCATCCTGAGACATGAGATGTTAAGTCTTATTATGTCCAGTAGTTACATTGGCTACAGTGTCCATCAAACCGGAACACAACAGTGCCTACACACTCCTTGGCGTTAAAATAGACACTGCAGTGCTACCTACCCAGGCGGAATCTCACTTATGAGAGATCTACCACCAGTCAACTTTATCAACTTACCGTTAATCTTTTTGTGTTAATCCATTCATACCCTATATATGTACTTAGTATTATAGCTATTTACCTGCAATATGCATATCACAACATTAACTGAGACTTGCAGGTAAAAGATCACGCGTCTCGCCGCAGCGCCGGACAGTTAGTCCACGTTAAGTATCAGCCGCGGTGTTACTGACAGCGTGGCCTTACACAATTATTATAGTTTGTCAAGGCAGTCTCAGCTCTAGGGCAAGTGGTTAGTAAGGTTCACTTTTGAATAAGAAGCTGCGAGCTAATGATACTTTCTTTCTTTTTTAAATGTTACTGATTGACATATTTAAATTTCCTATGGAGATTCAAAATGAGTCCATTCAAATCTCCAGTTAGGCTATGTCTATTTTTAAATCTATTAATATTATAAAGAGGAAAAATTGTGAGTTTATTTGTATGTTTGCAGGGGGTAATCTTTGGAACTACTAAAGTGGTTTTAAAATATATTTTACTAATTGGAAGCTACATGACTCTTGAGTGCTATAGGCTTTATCCCAGGAAAATATAAAACACGATTTTATCACATTTTTTTTCTAAACTGGTTATACTTAAATAGAATAAAAGTTATTGATTGATAATTCTCTGGTGGAGTACCAGGTTTCACCTTACTACCTAAGAAAGGGGTAATCTTTTTATACTGTTTTTAATCAGGCCAGGTGAAAGATCACGTGTCTCGTTGCTGAAGCCGACAGTTAGTCGGTGTTAAGTAGGGGGTGTGGAGTCTCTTGCAGCGGGTCAGTACAATGGTGCATAATATAAATAATCTGCTACTACTGCGTTGTAAGTTCAAAATTTTGTGTTGAATAAAAAAATATTAGTATTTAATTGTTGTAAACTATCGTAAAAATATAACAATTTCGCCAACGTGACTCTTATAAATAGACTGCTGAAGAACCATAAAATCTTTGTCTTTTGACGACTCGCTATATCTTCGTCTATTTTTATTTACCATTAAACCATCTACGAAACATCTACTTTCTCAAAAATGAGTATCATTACCGCGTACACTATGACCGCACTAAATCCATTCCACAAACGTTAATCAATTTAATTGTACACCTATTTATCTTTCATAAACGCTGCTAAAATTAATTGCTGCTTAAACCGCGTTACATCGAATGCTGACAATAGACTTACGGGTTAGTAAGGGTCGGCTCATGCCTTATCAAGAATCATTACAATTAATTATTTACGCTTCGAAATACACATACTGATACTGTTTTAAGTAGGCTTGATAAGAGCACTATTTTAATTGGAAGAAAATTTTAGATAGTACATCGTGAGGAAACCTGCACATCTGAGAAGTTCTCTATAGGAATTTCGAAGGTGTGTGAAGCCTACCAATCCGCACTAGGCCAGCGTGGTGGACTAAGGCCTAATCCCTCTCAGTAGTAGAGGAGGCCCGTGCTCAGCAGTGGGCAAGTATATAATACAGGGCTGATATTATTATATTATTTAGATAGTAAATTGTTTTATATTACTACAATACTACAGAAAACTAATGCATAAAGCATGCCACAGCGTTATGCTCAATACCTGTATAAAATATTAAATAAGATTAGTCATTTGGCGGTGCAAAATAAAATGAATGTGCGTGGTAGTAAGAATGACGTAATAAATATTACTTAAGGGATACTTTGTGTCAGCAAAATATTTTGCCGGTTGGTCCGTTTCTCTTCTATCAGCGATTGTAACGCAACCATCAGTAATTATCGATCTAACAAAGCTGCTTTATGACAAAAGTATTTTCTCTAATCGCTGTCAATGCGACCAACGCCCTATCCACTCTACATTTTATGCATCGTGTTAACTTATGTATAATCTATGCTGATATCTATCTTTCTATCCATAATACCGCTGCGCCAATATTCTGCTGCACTATTTTGTATAATAATATCAGCCCTGTATTATTATACTTGCCCACTGTTGACCACGGGCCTCCTCTACTACTGAGAGGGATTAGGCCTTAGTCCACCACGCTGGCCTAGTACGGTTTGGTAGACTTCACACACCTTCGAAATTCTTATAGAGATTCTCAGATGTGCAGGTTTCCTCACGATGTTTTCCTTCACCGTTAAAGCGAACGATAAATTCACAAAGAAATTTTGTATATCAACTGTATTATTATATAGAGATAAGATTTGATAGTATGTTTTTAGGGGCTATTTCAAAAACGAAGTCACATCAACAGATTACGTAAATTCTAGTCATCAAATATTCAAGGAGAATAAGATTTACTGTTAAAAATAGTTAATATAACATTACAAGCATTTGATACATCACATGTCCGTTCCACATCCAATATAGCGATCCCCGCACTCATTCGCATCTACGCCAGTCCGCTCCGCTCCTCGCTACGACTGAGACCGCACCACACCGCCCGGGCTACCCAACAACGCGTGTTAATCAGTCAGATCACGGGTAATTGCCGACTGGAGTGCGAAATGCGGGCTTAGTGATGAAATTATCTGCACTTCACTGTTGATTTATGGTTGATTAAATGTTAACATTTTAACTATTATGCACTTTGGACCTTAATAATAAATAGATTTTATCATTTATCTAATCGATGTCTCTATCTCTGAAATGATTTGAAGGAGAACAAAACACCGGTTAATTAAATTACCAAATCGGACTAAGTCAGTCAATATCAAGTCCGGACGCCAAGTACTATGTCTTTAGTTGGATGCAATGCTGGAAAATTATTGAAATTCAATATATGCACGTAAGACATTCATGGTTTACCCAAATCTTTTTTTTATAAGTCTTAGTTACCTTCTTTAATGTTCCTTCAAATTATTTCTTTGTTCTGGTATCGTATGTTGCTTAACAATATTCACTATAACCGACAAAGAAGTTGTTTTGTTCATCTGATTCGACGATTTTAGATGATTCCATTGGTATACAAATAATAACGGAGGCATAATTGTGGTAATCGTTAAGGGATACTACGATTCTTATATACATTGTATTGGATACTTATCAAGTGTAGAGTAGAGATTGCACTGACAACGTACAGACAGGTAACTAAACTCGAATTTAACAGGAGATATTGATCCTGCCTAGGTGGGGAGCACAAAAAAAAACTTAAAATATATTTTTATCCTTTTTTATTAGACTAAAATAAATCTATCAAAAGTTGTAAGTCTGTAAGTTAAAATAAGTAACTTAATTTAATTATGGTTTCTTCGATATTGATCGAAGTTTTCACTGTCGGAACTGTAACAAAGGCAAACTTCGCAAACCCAGATCCTGTATGGATTTCACAGGAATATCCATATTCAGCAGGATACTTTAGAATTTCAATGAAGGTACAATATTCTTTGGAGGAAACCTGATTATGCAGCAAATAATCTAGGTAATGCTGAACGAATTAAAAAACTTCGACACTCTTGTATCAATAACAATTTAAATAGAGATCTGTATCACTTTGAATTGTTTGATACATGTAGAGGTTTTTATGTTTAATTTCACCCACTATATTTCAAAGTCTTCGCAATCTTCACGGTCATGGGACGGGCAGAGGTGTTGGTCGTCCCAAAAAGATAATGCAGCAAAATCTACTTAAATTTTACAATTATAAAAATTTAAATTTGTCGTAGACAATGCAATCTCATGGTGTTTTGAAGTTTGGCAGACTTTTGGGTTCCGATATATTAAACATAAAAACCGTAATAAAATCCGAAGGAAGAATATATTTTATATGCGCATAGATAGCTACCACCTTACGCAAGGTGTTAAAACCAACAATGCTCCAAGTAACTGTGACGCGTTCCGGAACCAACCTGTGTATATCAAACATGCCGACATAATTGTGTCGACTAGCGAGAGATATCACTTCGTCAGTCGAAATTCCATACGGACTTCACATCGCTTACCATCAGGTGCAGAAGGGTCACTTTGCAATGACTGATTACAAAAACTAGTTTTATTTCGGTTTCTAAATTTGCTTAAACATAGGAAATTAATGTTTAATACAATTTTAATCAATTTTATATCAGTAGGTAGATAAACGAGTAAATGTTTAATATGGTAAAAACACGATATAGTTAATAAATAGTCATTTAATGGATAAGCCAGCTTGACCGAAGCAAAACTTTCTCACAGAATACTTAGTTCTTGTTTTGATGATGCGTTATGTGTATCAGGTGAAATCGTCGGCAACTCAGGTCCTCCACTCATAACTATCTTTTAGTTTCTACCTAGATCGCCCACATATTATTTACGATTATCTTCATATTAAGTATATCTCTTGGACTACTATGGTTTTTTACCAATAGTTGTGATAGCTGCTTGCCGTATTAACAAAATAAAAGATTTTTATATCAAAAAAATAACACGAGAAGCTCTACAAACAGATTACTACTAACTGAGAACACCGTACATTGTCATCAGACTAATGAGGCATCCAAATATTACTCAAGTCATTATTTGGATGTAATTATAACTTATCCACTTTAAGTTAAATCGGTACGTACTTTGTACAGGAATGGGGTGATATCATCAGGTTTTGCTTTCCAATATTCCCTGATAACGCTCCAAAGCCATTGGATGTTGGTCTTGATAATGTTTTGCAGTCACTCCCTTGTTTATTGTGGAAATAGATGTGAGGCGATGGGTGTAGTAACATTGTCTTTTATATAGAACTGCATGTATTTAACACATTGACGTATATTCTATAGACAGGAACGTTCAGTTCAGTTACGTACACACATGAGTGTACGGAACGCCAGATCTAGTACACGTAGTACATATATATCGATGATTTGACATACATTGTTCTAAGTCATGTTCAAATTTATTTAAAACAATTATGTTATAATGACATAGTTTAGTGGCATACAAAAATATTCAATGAATTAACACACAAAATACAAACACTAAAAGATAACATCAGCCGTTTCAAGGAATTACAAGTTCCAATATGAATATCTCAGGCGCGTCATATATCGAGATAAAGCTTAGTGCACAATATGTTCGTGTTCGAATATTAAACCGAAGGGACACCTGCGACTCGTTCTCGGCCTGTCTGAATCGACAGATAGTGCGGGCAAGTTACATGTATATTAACGGAGTTCGAAATTCATCACTCTGTATAAATTATGGAAATTTAAAATAGTTACTAAATTAAGATGAATTCAAATAATATTCCTAAAAGCGGTTTGGATGTTAAATTTGCTGATGATACTACTAAAATGTATTTTTTAAATTGTTGAAAAACAACATAATTGTAAGTTTATGTGTTAGCTAGTGTATATAATATAGTAGAAGAGGTCAGCATAATTTAAAGGGAGGCGCTTGCATTTTATTATCTAGATAATACTGCAATAAATACTTAGAGCAGTGTAGTCACTTTGCTGTGAATATTTTTAAATAAAAAAAGTTTTTTTTTTAAATTAACTAATACTCATTCATGTTAAAAATAAAATTCTCAGTACCGAAATCTGATATGTTTGATATTTAATACAACATTTCTATTGTACTAAGATTAATTGAAAGCCGTACCATTGATTGAAGTTGCGTGTTATCTAAACATTAATAACAATGACTTTTCAATCGGGGCGCTTACGAGTAACGACTGGCTATTGATTTATCGCTTTATTTTTGAAATGAACTTTGTTAAACTATGTTACAGATCAGAGATAGCGCGATTGATGTTGAAGGGTTGTAACTTTTAACAAGATTATTTTACTCTGAACTTTATTTATTTAATAAGATTTTATTGGCTTTCAATAATTTTGAGTTATGTTTCCAACTGATGATCAAATATACTTCAACATACTATTATGTCAAGGTGGACTTAAAAAGATAATTCTTAATAATGACAATTATAAACTTAAACCTACAATATGGTAAACATTCTCCATATCAAAAATAACGTGGGTAAATATTTTCAGATAACATACATATTTATTAAATTAATGCACGTAGTATATGCGGATAGAATCTACAATTTATTAAAATTTATTTTATTTTATATTTTTATCCACTTTTCGATGGCTAAATTTAAAGGAGGATATAACATTTTGAATTATCGTATTATTATTTCTTAAATATACAATTCATGGTAAATTCAGTAATTGCTTTATAAACTCAAATACAAAGCCGTGTTCACGCAGCAAACTAAACAACACTAATAAATATGAAATATTAAAACCGTGCACGTCCCGAGATTGGCGCACTCATGATTGCGCCGCGACAACTCCTTATATAACGGGCGGGCCGCACCTGCGATAGATTGCACCCGACCGAACGTCGGCGACATTTTCGATGTACTTCGACGTCGGGCGCGCGTGTATTCTCACCTTTACACTATTCCTGAATAGTTTTAGCAATTGCATGATTTGAGAACATTTGGGTGGAAGTTGTTTATGTTTTCTCTTAATAGATGGCGTTGATTGCTTCTGGACTAGACAGTGTTTACATCACGAATTGGCGGCTTGATCGAGGTATCTTGTAGAAATAATTTGGATTTTGTCGGATTAAAATTATATTTCATATAATAATTATGCTGTTTGAATTATTTATCACCACGTGGTAGAACTCTGTTAGACAACCATACGCTAAGAGAATTAATGGGATCATCACGACCATATTATCCTATAACCTATACGTCATCGCTAACAAAGGTTATAAACAGTATATTTACAAAACTGAAATATTACTATAAAACTAAATTAATTAAATAAATTTATAAACTTTACAATATATCAACTCTCTCTTTAGGTCTCTCACATGTGAGAGTCCTAGCCTAGGTAGGTACCACCGCAATGTCTATTTATGTCGTCAAGCAGTGTGTAGTCACTGTTATGTTCCGACTTAAAGGGTATTGTAGTCAGTGTAACTACTGAACATAATAAGACTTAACAGCTCACGTCTCAGAATGTCGAGGACAGTGGAATACCAAACAATAATTTGTAATTCAAGGTGTTGGATGGTGTTTATGTTTATGGGCGGTTGTATCGCTTACCATCAGACGAACGGCAAACTCGTCTCGTCATTCAAAGCAATAACAAAAAAAACTCTGCCTTCACAGCTGCCAACCCTAACCTCTCGCTGAGAACAAATTAATCCAAGGTTGATATTGTCCTCCAATCATCCCTTGCAACATTTCCAAGTAGTTTTTCCAGCTCATTTTCCCGCAATACATAAAAGTTCAAAGTTTTCCATTGTGTTGAGACGCATTGTCTCCCCGCCTCCGTTGAGATAGCTTCTAATTAATTCCTATTCTGCCAAGATGTCCAGATCACCTGGATCGGATGCTGTGTTATTGGTTTTTAGTGCTTAGTTAAATATTGTTTTTATGTAAAGTAAATGTATTGCATTTTTGTCTTATTAACAAGATATTTGTAAGTCTAATCCAATCTTAAAGGCATGTGCTCTTGAATTTTTGAAACTTTGTTCATTTATATTTATAGCTTACACTGATCATTTTGGTTTAATGATACAATAACGGTTCTTCTAGCGTAGTACGTTAATATCCCTTTTATGATTTTTATTGCTGCAAATCATGAATTCACTCAAATTTCTTATTTTTATCATTTGTAATCTTTCTATCTGTATGTAGAAATACAAACAGTTTATTAACGTATCGGTTAGCAGAATGCCATCATCAGCAACCGATGTTGGGACAATTCCCAAAGTCGAATTTACGACAGCTTAAAAAAAAATTCATATCCACAAACTACAAATTGGAACCGACTAGATCTTCAAAATGTATCACAATATTATTACATAAAAAGCGTTATATAAGATCCGTGTCAAATCATCCCACCGCTGGGCAAGGGCTTTCTTTACAATTGAAAGGCAAGGGAAAAGATATTATATATATTTTGTGCTGTTGGGTACGAATCCTTTGCCTTAGGACCGTGTTAGAATGCAACGTCTTTCGTATGCCGCCATATTATGAACCTACCATCAAGTCTTAAGTAGTTTATTGACCTTGACAGGGTAAAAGGACACGGTATACCCAAATTTTGATTGATTCCTAACCGAATTTCGGCCACGGCGGCCAGTCTCAACGGAGATCCGCCAGGTAAGCAGAAGATATTATAGTGCACAAGTGTGCGCAACACACAGGTGCACTCTCTTTTCCTTCACTCTCATATTCTGGTGTGACGCAATCCAACATGACCGGAGAGAGATCAGGCGCTGGACTAACGGCTTCACGTGCCTTTCGAGGCCCGAAGATTCGAACCAAGAATCTTAACGCGGTAGTTGTACTCATTCCGTGTACGATTACAGCTACGCCACAGAGGCAGTCATTTTTATTCACGAGTGGCAATTAAATATCTTCAAATAATTCAACACTCCTTAATAATAACATGAAAAAGACAGAACGTAATACAAAATGACCGTATCCCGTATACGTGAGAAGGGACTTTGGTCCACACTCGATTTCGTGGAATCCTACTAAATTCTGAACTTACAGATTCCACGACGTTTGCTAACCGTTACAAAGAACAAACTTTCACCTTTACCATTATAATCTATAAATCTACATCTGGGCCGTAACGTTCTTCGCAAAGAATTCACAAGAATAACTGAACGTAAAAAAACTAAGTATCTAAAAGCGTGTTCGTATTGGCTTAGCGATTCCATCGTCAATTGTACCCGGGCGGGTATTCAGACGATCTCACTATTCAGAGATCACGTCCGTGCCGCGCTGTGGTCTAAGGGATGAGGGCCTAGAGGAGGCGTAGGTGGGAACGTTTTACAGACGCCCATAAGCAGAAACACCATCCAAAATTTTGAAATACAGCGTATTGTTTGGTATTCTAATGCTCTCGCCATCCTGAGACACGAGATGTTTAGTCTTATTATGTCTAGTAGTTACACTGGCTACAATGTCCTTCAAATCAGAACATAACAGTGACTACACACTGCTGCTTGGCGGCAGAAATAAACCTACCCAGACGAAAACTCACATATGAGAGACTTATCATCAGTAAAGAATGCAATTTTGGCCCATATATAATAAATCTTTAAATAAATAAATCTTTATTGCCACAATTATATACGTGTAAATGTACATTATTTTGAATCATATGGCTCCCGACCTAGTGTTAAGTGAATCTTGGGAGTCGGAAATAGAAATATAAAGAAGAATAGTGATACACAATAACGTAGACTGCCTATATTGTGTGATTGATTATAAGAAACAGTATTAAATATTAGGATTGTTGGATTCGGGTTTCAAAAATTTTCGATAAAGTTTGGATTTGAAACTTATATTTTGGACTTTAAGGAATGTATATTGTATTTAATATTAAAATAAATCTTTGTTACTTATAACTTACGCAAATATAGCCATTAGTTTTGTTAATGTATGGTTACCTTTTCTAAATATCATAATATATTGGCACATAATTTGGGTCAATGGGATTGTACACAGAAAAATATTCAACCACAAAACCGTCAGTCTCTCCTGCATTACACCAATCAGAGCACGTTGAAGGCAAGCGGCGACTGGTAAAAAAACGTGTCTAGGAGATGTAACAATGGCCGAGGTAGAAGCAGACACCCGCAATGTATGAAGGGCAAGCCTTCCTTTTGCGCCCGGTTCGATTTCACACCAGAGATCCGATAGTAATCTTGTAGACGGGAAACAAATTAAATCCAGACTGCGGAATTATTTTTACTCGACTGCTGGAACAAAGGGTATTGCTGTGTAGTTTAATGAGTACAGGTTTTGCTTAAGGATAAAGTTAGTAATGGTTTTGAGTAAGTGATTAAGAGGAAGGTAACATTTTTATCGTTAACAAAATTTAAAGAGACATTGGTAAACATTGCCATTATACGCAATGAAAAAAATACCAAAAATATGACCTTCAATTGCCAAAAAACATAAGAAGCAAACCAAATTGCTACAACAAAATTAACAACCGATGTAAGCGAAAAGCAAGGCTCATTTCACCATTCCATTGAGGCAACGGTGGCCCATTCATCGCGGGCTGGAGTTCAGGCCGATTCATTTACTCGCGTCTCAGGCCTCGGGCCGCGTTATTTAAAAAGGAGAATTTCTAGAAAAATGCCGCCAGACGTGAGCTTTGAGTATGAGCTCATTATGAGTTTTCTTTGAATACAGGGTGTGTTCATTAACGGTGTAGAGTGCGGCGCAAAGGAATTTTTCATTTGGCCCGTATTGAGCTCCATTGCGGTGCTATTGCCACGTGGATTGAGTTTAGATTCAATTAAGAGATCGGATTTTAATTTAGATTTTTATTTTATGTTTTTAATTACTTGATCTTGGGTATTAAGAAATGCGACGTTAAGAAAATTAAAAGATTTTACTGGTTGGAGAATACCGTCTAAAAATATTTTACGCTCACGCCTTTCCCCTGAAGAACTAGACATAGAAAATGTGATACCACGGTGCAAACTCATTTCAGTCTCAACATGAAATGATAAGTCAAAGGTGAATCTCTCGCCATACTTAACACCAGAGTTTATGCCCGATCTTTTCTGATGAGAACTGCTTTCCGAACTTATAGAGTTAATATTGACGGAATCTAAATAATGTACAACCTTTTACAATTTCAAATAAATTATTTCATTTCATTACTAAGGAACAAGTTTAATAAACTTGTAATACCATCATGCAAGAACTATCTTATCTACATTGTTCTTCTATGGATAGGAGAAAAAAATAAAATATTGTTGTGTAGCGTATATTTCTCATGAAAATCATAATCAAGTCATGAAAATCTGTTAAGTCGAAACGTATTCAGCAAAAAAATCATGCTAAATACTTCGTCAGTAACATGTCTATACTATAATAATCCATACCAAAATTATTCTAATTAAGGTGCTTGACAAAGCCTTGCCCTTGCTAATATAATATCTACTTTGTTTCAGATCGTCTGATTCCCAGAAGTCTGTAATTGCGAGGTAAGAATACGCTGTAAACCCGTTAAGCTAACCTGCTTCAAAGAAATTATTTTGGATATTAGAAATCTTTCACTGAAACTTTGTATAAAGTAAATTTGTGTGTGGAAATTACTTTTGCTTTGTAACGCGAGCTAAGGTTATTTAAGAATTTTAGAATGTATGAAAACTTATTAACTACAAAAGGTAGGTCGTAAAACTGAGCAAATGTATGAAACATGCGTGAAAAATGGCGGGAGGGGGGGAGGGTAGCAGACAATATGTAAGTCCACAACGTGGCGGCAGAAATGGACAAAGCAGAACACAGACTTTACACATACGTATTCTGACTTAGCAATAAACAAACCCATATCTATAGGAATTTCGAAGATGTGTGAAGTCTACCTATCCGTACTAGGCCGGCGTGGTGGACTAAGGCCTAATCCCTCTCAGTTATAGAGGAGGCCCGTGCTCAGCAGTGGGCAAGTATATAATACAGGGCTGTATTATTATTATTAATAAACAAACCCTAGTCCCCCATCAAATTACCCAGGGAATACCTCACTTTACAACCAAAACCTACCACATAACTCGCCATTATGTAAACAAAGAGAATTCATTAAGCCTTTATTGTTCTCCTTAAAATTTTCAGACATTAAAATTTATCAGTGTTCCACCCACTTAAATAATTTTCTAAAAGGGTCCAATTTCTCACGGGTTTATTGTAAGATCGTCTAGCGTACGACCCTAACGATCTTAATTCGATATTAATTCGCGTGATACGGTCCCTCTTGATTAAAACTTGATTAGTAGATAAATCTTTGCAGTGTTTTGTTGGGAAGCCTATTTCAAGCATACGGGGGGCTCTAGTTATATGTTTTGAGAGTGAAGCAGATTGGAGGTACTGTGGAGTGACTTCATCGCGATGATTTTGTTTTTAGAAAGTTGTGTGGAGTTCCTTTACATTGGGTTTTGGTCAGTAAGATTTCTGATGTAAATTATCATACACTTTTCAATTTCTTTCCTGCTCTTTTAAAATCGGCAATGCTATAACTGTAATCGAGGCAGTGTGGGTGTCGTCATGGACTTACCAGATCGTTTGTCCATTTTCTGCTAAATATTTTTTTTTACTAATATGTATTATAGTGAATATGTTTCAATGTTTGTTAATAGTATTTTGAAGAAACCGATTAATGGATTTGGATGAAATTTGGCCAATAGGCAAACCAAGTCTTGGATTAAAATCATAATTGTTTCTCGAAAAAGCACAGTTCCCGGGATATTCATTGTACAGTCCCGAGCAAAAGCTTCTGTAGCGATACATTAAAGATAAGACTTGGTAATGGCGGTTGTTTATGGCGTGGTAAATCTTATAGTTTCTTAATAGCACCTGCTGACATCGTAAATGTCAAGGGGTGAAGATGCAGTGTAGATTCTGAATATCACTGCAGGGGTAATGATTCTTGCTTTTAATGAGTGTTGTCCTTTCACGTCTGATTGCTCGGAATTTATCGTCAAATGAAAACTTTACATTCCTATGCAGAATGAAATACACATACAAACTTGTGTTTTTAATACCCGAAAGGTAGGTAGAGGCGCAAATAATGTGACGGGGGCGAGCCTATCGCCATATCGGGCACAAATTTCAGACTCCTTTACTGAGTAGAAAAACTCAATATCATTTTCCCCGCCCTGGATTTAACCCGAGACATCCAGCACTGCAGTCGTAGCATAACACAATTACGCCAGTACTGCTTTAATACTTGTATTTAAAGGTATTTGAAGATTAAAGTAATATTACTGAAAAATACTAAAAGTAAATATGTTTGGTATGTAGTTTTTTTTTAACCTAAATCATAACAAACATTATAGTTTCCTTAGAATATTCTTATTTATGCCAAAGATATTTTTATAAGAATTTCAAAGGTTCACAATATCTCCTCATAAACGGTATATAATGAAAGGTCAAAGTCGTTGTAAAAACAATGTTAGGGAGGCGACAACAAGTTGCTCAAAGACCAAGTGTTTACTCGTGTAAACATTTTGATCGGTAAGTGTACTTTGGACTTAAATTTCTAAATATTATTTCCAAAACAATCTTAAAGATCAATTTTTCAATACTAACTTTTGCACGCGGCTTCGCGCGCGTGTTACATTTTTCCCAGGGTCTTCAACTGTTTCCATACCAAATTTCATAAAAATCCGTTCAGTAAATTTTGAGAAAATCGATAACATACAGACACACAGAAAGAGGGTTTTTTTTAATAATATGTATAGATTCGACATGATAACAATTTATCACCATTACTCGAATATTTTTCGCAGAGCTTCGTTAAACGTAGTCAAGTCGATAAGCAGCACGCGTTTTAAAAATATTTTTTATTCACAACTCGGCTCGCTAGTGCAACATTTTTATATGCAATGCGCAATGAACAAACGCCGTTAATGACAGATAAAATAGAGTTTTAAATTGCACGACGATATTTAATATGTACTGTTCACGGTTACAGCACGCATACAATATTTCCCTTTTGTGCTTGGAAAATTTAATAAGCATTTAACACTTCAAAGCCCTTGTGCCGAGCAATTTAACGTAGTCGACGAAAAACACCGCGTTTTCGGTTACCGACGTAATTGGTTTAGACTACGTCCTAGACTAGGAGATGGCCACGTTTCATCTGGTAGAATGATTGGTTATAAAAAAAAAATACGAGAAATTGTCGATACAACTCGTATTGGTTTGACATGGTGGGTTATTGTGGGAATTGCTGTTTAGAACTGGGTCAAATCAAAAAAACAATAAATATTTTGTAATATTAAGACATGTCATGTTAAGCAAGTTTATTGCAAATATCAGAAAGTATTAGATAATTTTTTAATTATTCCCGGTTCCCAAGAATAATTTAAAAAATAATCAAATAAAATAGATATTTATTAATTTTTTTTAATGAAATTAAAATTGCATTAAAATGTCTTTCGATTATTGTTCTAAGATCTTTTTTCTGGTAACTATATTAATTGAATTCGGCTTTTTAATGATAGTTATTTAATTTAATTATATTTTTCATGAAGGTCTTAATTTTCTTTATAACTATTTTTTCGTATTATACATTGTACCTACAAATACACAATAGAACTGATTTTAGAAAGAGCATCACTAAAGATTTTGCTCGATATATTCTGATGGAAACTGGCGGTAGATTAAAAATACTGAATCTGGATAACGTTTGACGTTTTATTAACTGAAATAAACTATTTTATTTCATTTTATGTATACTGCACATACCTTTAATTATTTAATATTATAAATACATTGTCTAATATGAAATAATCGAATGTACGCGTTAAAAATGGCCTCATTTATCATGAATTTTTATAATTTTATGAAATATTCACCGCTTTCATAATATCCATCCTGAAGTCACCAAGTTGTGAAACTCCGCGTCAACTCGGCGGGGAAAAGATTAATTAGTACCAAAAACAGCGAGGCAACGCTTTAAAGCGCTTTTATCGCTTACAGCGTAATCACTGGACGAATGGGCAAATTGATGCACCCACTGCAACCTTATTATCAAGGCAATAACGTCTATTTACGGTAATTTTACCGTATACAATGCAGTTGAAAATGCAACGGCTTAGTATCATGTTTTAATTTTTTTTTAAATGTGTCAAAATTTTGAATGCATACAGGATTTGTTCTCTGTAGCTGGATTTATTTTACGCCCATTGAGTTTGTGTAAAATTCAGTATGCTATAAATATTTTACTTAATATAAATCCTTTATATTTCAGATATGAAAGTATGTTTGTTCGTCTTTTACGAACAAAGTAAAATATTTATGTTTACAGATAGTTTACGTGTCAGACTATTTGTTATTACAAATAATATTTTCTTTCAGAAATTTTAATTTGGTAAAAGATTTCATGTGGTAGCTAACGATGAATTTAAGAGCATACTATATTAGAAGATGAAAAATAAACACGCATACACACTGAAACTTTATCCCTGAAGGGGTAGGTAGATATGTAATCAGTGTACTCAATTTCCGCCGTTTGTATTTCATCCCATGATGTGATAGAGAGCGAGTCCTTCAGCATATCGCACGACCATACTACATGTGATAGAAGGCTCGATGAAATTTTAGAGTATCAATTAGTGCTAAATACGACAGGCTTTGTATTGCTTATGACATTAAACAAGAACTGCCCAACTGTAAAACATGGGTAATAAAATATATATAAACTAGCAGGACAGTTCACTTATTGCTTGGAAATAAAATATCATAAGGCAGGTTTATGAAAATATTATTAAATGCAGGTCTCTTCAAATGTTTGTATACACGTACTGTAGTTGTAAAGTAGGACGCTATTGTGCATGTCTTAGAGTTCGGTACACAATGCATATTCTTTGGAGTTTCGGACTACACTGATAGGTAGTTTAGTGGAAATAAGGAGGTACTAATACGAGTTGGATAATGTTTGTAGTTAAACAATTGAGGCTGTTTGTTAAGTGTATTTGAAATGTAATAATTAATTGAAATAAATCTAAATATATAAATGAATCCCTATTTCCCTTGGTCACGCCATCACGCGTGAATGGCTGGACCGATTTCACATTTTTTTTCGTGTTGTGTTTGTTATTTTCAGGGTAAGGTTTTTATGAAAAAAAAAAATTCAAAAAAATGCGCGGAAAATTAGAAAATTTAAGAAATCTTAACGAAAATATTAATCTTATATAACTGTCAATTGTTTTAAATAACTGTCAGCGATTGACAGAATGCGCGCTGCAAATTCATAGTTAAAACGGGACAACGTCTGTCGTATCAACTAGTATGCTATAAATTGCGATTAAAGGATGCGGTGTGAAGGGGATCTACAAGGTAATTTTGACATTGCGTTATTAAATGAAACTACATACTTATCTACTTGGAAATAACCCTTTACAATAAGTTACTTGAGCCGTAGATGTAAAATAAAAGTGAAAGTTTCGAATAAAATGTTAATAAAAAAGAATTTTAATTTTACGCCTAATGCCACTACTACTACTCTAAGAGAATTCGTCGTAGCGGCATCATCATACTTTCAGTCAGAAATGCACTTACGCACACGCCATATTTGCGTTAAACTACAAAATTATAAAAAAAATCCGAAAACTAAAACCAGGATTTTAGGTGAAAATATTCGTTATTAATGATTTTTGGCACAACGTCAGCAAAAGTAAAGACGAATATACGGTTTCATTTAGTAACGCAATATCAAAATGACCCTGTATATCGTATTACAGTAAGTATAATTATTCAAAAGTATTTAATCCACAAATAAAATATACTATATTTTCTGTAAATAATAGCTTCTTGCTTTCCTTGTGATTTTAATCGTTACGAAAGATCGTATAACTGCTTTAAACCGTTTACTTCTTCCCAGAATAGACGTTTCCTGTTATAGTAACGTTAGGATAAAATTACTGCAATTCTGTACCTTACGCTGACGAAATGCGATTTTTCAAAACGCTCCCCTGTAAAATATTTTAACTAATTTCCGTTACAAGAACTTTTCTTTTAAAAGCTCTCAGTTATTTTATGCTTATCTGAATCTTGAAAGTTTGATGAACTATCTCCGGGAACGGGTGCTGTGAAAATAATTTTACACTTGATAACACCGGCAGGTTTCTGGGTTTATTTCTGGAAGTTCACGAAAGCTCGGGATACTTATTCGATATCTTGGCGGTTTTAAAAAGAGAAAGCGAATCTACCCATTCAAATATAATAGTGTTTGAATATAAATAGTAAGAATATTGTAGTATAAAAGAATACAATGAACATATAACGCTCTACCTATTTTTTTTATGTTATATGTCAGTGAAGGTTGATATTTTCCGAAACGAAACTCGACACAACATATAGATACTTATATGTACCTCAAATTTATTTCCAGCGGTGCATCTTTAGATTTTATGCGATACACAATTACAAATTAATGTGTTTTTCTATAAAAAACATAAAAATAATTATTTACATACATTCTAGTAAGAAACGTAGCCTTGCACCAAAAGAAAACTTGAATAGGAGTAGTTCATTAAATGATTTTCACAGCCGACGAGTCTAGCGAGTGTTCCGGTGGAGCATGTATGAAGTATATGCTAATTAACCATAACTAACAAAAGATAGAGCAGGAGATATGGAGTATATTAAAAAATTCGAGATATATTATACTATATATATGTATAGGTTCGGGAAATATTATATACTGGTGGTAGGTCTCTCATATGTGAGATTCGGCCTGGGTAGGTACCAACGCAACGTCTATTTCTGCCGCTATGCAGCAGTGTATAGTCACTGTTGTGTTTCGGTTTGAAAGACATTGTAATCAGTGTAATTACTAAACATAATATCAAGAATTAACATCTTATGCCGGGGGAGCACAGTGGAATACCGAACAATACTTTGTAATTCAAGGTGTTGAATGGTGTTTTACTGTATGTGGGCGGTCGTATCGCTTACCATCAGGCGAACGGCAAGCTCGTCTCATCATATAAAGGAATAAAAAAATATATTGTATAGAAAACAAATCAACATAATATTTCTACAATATGTTATATTATGTTGAATTTTTTTATGTGGACATTATTTCAATAATTTCATAATACGGCACGTACGTGCGGTACATTCCATCGTTATGTCTTAAATTTGTTTTATTACTAATCTTACTATGTGTTTTTCTTTTTTCTTATGCACCTGCCTCCGTCCTCTCTATACCAGCCCAAGGTTGACTGGGAGAGAATGCCCATGGCATAAAGTTCGCGTGTGTACCATGTGTACAAAGTGTAAAATGAAATACATAAATCAAATATTACCCTTAACCTACATTAGAGCCAGTACGAATACAGCCGTGTATTAACGAATTAAAAATCTTAGAATTATATCAAGTTATGACCTACGAATATATCCGCTAGCGATATTCCCATCCCGATACATAACAGACAAAACAGCGTGCCGAACTCAGTTTGCTAATATAATATTTTGAAATCCCGATAGAGAGCGGTCTGGCCAAACAAAGGCAACCGTTGTATGTATTGGCAAATTCAATAGGATAGCTTATAAAATGTCTGCGGACATCTCGACCGCTGTTCGGGTTATGAGATTGGAAGTGGTACTACTGAAACATATAATTTAGCCAGGGCTTTCTCTACGGACGCCCTTTACTATGTTCCGTGGCGACACAGTAAAGGAGGCTTCAGTAGAAACGCTGATGGACGTTGGATTTATGTAATGAAGTCCGTGTTTCGTATGTGCCAGGTTGTCTGACTAGATGGCGTTATTTATGTTATGTGATTTACAATACTTGAGCAACGATGATTCGAATTGACGACTCATCATTGTGTAAGTAAAAATGAAAATTAAAAAATGATAATGTTTTTACAATAGATCGCTCTGGAAATTTTTGGAGGAGGCCCTTGTTCACCAATGGACATCCTGTGGTTGATGATGATGAAAGTTTTTTATATACATTTTTCATATCATTTTTACTCACATTGTTTTTGTTCAATTAAAATAAAATTATGATACAAATGAATTTCGTGACAATACTTTTATCTAATACTCTGTCAGATAAACTAGTTTACTTTCTGTCAACACATCCACTGCATCAGGGTCCGGGGTGGAGAATGCCAACTTATTGTATAAGGCATAGTAAATTATCGTAAGTCGCACGTGTTCGCAATGTTTGCGCGGCGAAAATTGGGCGCCGATGGTAGGTGGGGGCTTTCCACTCATTGGCCTTCCACCGATATTGGTTAGCGCAGTTCTCTCCATAGTAACAGATCTGTCTGAAATGGTCCCAAAGTTATGAGGTTTTTGCTGAATTATAGAATGGGTCAGAGAAAGTATGATTATTAATTTAAATATTGAGTCAAGTTATTAATTGCGAGTTTGATAAATTGTATAGAAATTTACAGTATTCTTGGTAAGAATTTTTATTTTTTTTAACCCGGCCAACATTGGTTGGTGTATCTCGGTTGATGTAATACGAGCAATAATTTGATAGCAGATTATTGATATCTTAAACACTCATAAGACATAAAATACAAATAGGTGGGTCGTCTTTGTTTTTGAAGAAATTGAACGTAACCTTCTTGCTAATGTTATTTATCATGACTGCATAGTTTTTCTTCTACCAACAAAAAAACTGTACGCACTGTCTTTCATGCTTCAACTCGTGTAATTCCTAATAAAAACTAACTCATATCGTATACGATAATTCAGTATTTTATCAGTTTTCATCAAATAACTGAAAAAAAACTATGACTATGCGGTTCTATAACTATGATATAGATAATGTTTTCCATTCCAATTTATGATTAATATCCAATTTATCGTCTGATACATTTATCAGTGTATTATAACTGAATTACCATTATTAAGAGGAACCATCTCAAGAAAACTAATCTAATCTACCTTCAATTATAAATAAAAATATTGACCACAACAAACACGAAAATTTAATTTCAAAACCCAACCCGCACATTACAATAAACAGTGTAGGTACAGTTGCCATAAACAAAACATTATGACGCGTGCACATGCTATCGGTACTTTGATGGGAGGGGGGAGGTGTGACTGCGAAATATTGTCGGAATTTATGGCTGAAGCGGTTAGACGGCCCTGGTGACAGCGAGCTTAACTTCAACTCAACTTAGATTCAAGTTTATCTTTGTTTCCGATATTTTTGCTTGAAAACTTTGTTTATTTGAGTTGCGTTTTGATACGTCAGGTATGAGATGGCATGATTCAAATTGTTGGTGTTCTGATTTTGAAAAACGTTGTGGTTGGTGTTATTGCTTGATTACAAATTATAAAGCAAAGGTGTAGGCAGTGTAGTACTATGCAAAAATGTATTTAACGTCTCGGTGCTTTTGCTTTTGTTTGTGGAATATTTTACACTTTTTTATAATGATTTATGTTTATACGAATGTTAGACATTGAAATAAAACTATTGTGACCTCATTTTGCGTAGATAGGAACGTCAACAGCAAAAAAAAATTATAGTTATAAAATGTCGGTAGATATAGTAACTTTGACTTTTTGGATGACCAACATTTCAGTCCGCCCCGTAGCCTTGAACGCCGCAGTCTTCGAAACGTTGCGAAAAATAATAATATAAAAAATATTTTTCATTACAAAGCATGTAACTACCGTGCTGCGTTATTAAGCTGTAAGTATAAAAATAATAAACAGAAAATGTATTACACTTAAATCAATTATTTTACGCACATATTTCAAAACATTTTGAAAATCGCTACCGCTTTAAGCTACGCTAATCGCTCTCACGCTCACCGCCTATTCAATACAAAACATTAACAAAGGATTGTCGGAACAAGTTGTTTCCGAAACTCATCTGTAGATAATTAACCGTGCGCTGGACTGTCAAACCAGTACGAGACTAAGCGACATAGTGTACAAAGGCTATATAATAAAAGTATATGTTTATAGAGGTGTGATCATTGTTGACCATATATATTTGACGTGCACTGTAAAGTGACCCCAGTGCCCCTGATGGTAAGTGGAGTGGGGTCCAATAGAATGTCGACTGAGAGATGATTACCTCTCGACAGACGACGTAATTATGCCGGCTTGTTGGAACTGGGTACACACAGGCTGATCCCGGAACGCGATGTGGACAATTATGGCCAGTTTTAACATCCGGCGGTCGCTATCCGGACGGATATAAAGTATATCCTACCACCAGCATTTTTATATAAATATCTTAAAATCATCAAAGCGTATAAAATATTTTATAAACTCACCCTCTGATGGCGAGGCTCAAGACCCAAGCCACCGGTGGTTAAGGATTTTATGTGAGGTTTCTCACCTATATAGTTTTAGCCTAGTTGGGTGTGGAACGGACTGCCGAGACGAATTTCCGCAGGTTCAAACCCCAAGGGCACACACCTCTGACTTTTCTAAAAAATCATGTGTGTATTCTTTGTGAATTTATCGTTCGCTTTAACGGTGAAGGAAAACATCGTGAGGAAACCTGCACATCTGAGAAGTTCTCTATAGGAATTCCGAAGGTGTGTGAAGTCTACCAATCCGCACCAGGCCAGCGTGGTGGACTAAGGCCTAATCGCTCTCAGTAGTAGAGGAGGCCCGTGCTCAGCAGTGGGCAAGTATATAATACAGGGCTGATATTATTATTCTCACAATGCGTCTTCAGCAATACTGCCTTCTGTATCTGATCTTGGACCCAACTTCCAATTGAGAGCTTCTGCAGATATTATTATATTCCAGAGGTCGCTGGATGCCGGCCACTTACAATAGGTCAATCTGGAAATCTGGGGAAGGCCCATGTTCAGCAGTGGACATCCTTTACATAATATATTTTTGTTGTATTCCAAGAGTGATGGTTAACTGTAGATTAATGTTATATCTGTACTTTCCAAGGACTCATTGAGTTGTGTTAACCTGAACACATTAATAAATTAAGATATTTGACACTTGAAGCTGAATCTATGTTAATTTCTATTAGTTTTTAGATAGGTTCGGGCATGTTGGCTATCTAAACTGTATTAGATATATTAAATAGTGCAACAATATATTCAGGTCTTTTTCCGATTAGCCTAAATAACATAAACTGCTTGATCAAGAATTATAAGTTAACGTATTTAAACACGCCTTTTATCCTTAGGTTGACGCGCAACCAGTGCACCAACTTTTGCGTTATGTATTCTGTCCTACGAAGTTAGGGAACATAGATATGAACTCAGGGACATGCATAGCAAGTAAGGTTTGCCTGAATCAATCTAAAAATAATTAAAGTTACAGTAATATATTGACATTATTTAAAATATAGTCGAATTGAGAACCTGCTCCTTTTTTTAAATCGTGTAAAAAAACACAATCCTCTTCACGAAAATTTATAACCTCAAAGAATTCATTAAACATCATCAAATTACCTGGTGATATATTTCCTACTTTTAAATTCCTAATACCTATATTAATTGGCGGATAAAATATTGTGTACACTCTTATTGAGCGGTTACCCAGAAATAAGCCCAGGATTTCTCTTAACAGTACCAAGTAAAACATATCGATTCATGACTTATATTTAGAACTCAAAGGCGTATAATCTCGCCAGCGTCGTCTTAATCAAAAGGCATCTCGGAAATGCAGCTCAACTCGTAAAAACTCGGTCGGATGAAATATAAAGTTACAAGGAAAAAGATAACACTCTATAATTTATCGCGTTTAAGTTTTTTTTAGCTCGGCAACGCCACAAGCGGCGACCTCCGGTACTAAATCAACGGTGACGCACGAATTACCAAACGTCTCGAGATAATGAGAGATATATTACGTTTTATATTTATTTTTTGGCATTTGTATGATAACAAGATGTTATTTCTGCAATCAAAGTTTTGTCCTCCCATATTTTTAAATGGAGATTGCGGTAGAAGGGTCCGTGTAAAAATATGTGTAATATTAAGAGCTTCTTTTTTGAAAATTATCAACTCGAACCAGGCAAGATGGTTTGCTGTTCTAAACAAATAATAAATATTGAAAAGGACACAGTTGCAGATTGTTTACTGGTTAAGAGGTCTTGGGTGTATTGTTTTATATCTTACTGGATAGCGAACACGGCAGCTTGTTCCATGAGTCTTCGCTCTGAGTTTTCACGGCATATCTAGTAATATAGACCGATATAATTCGCGAAATAATAAATAATCACCGTCTCTCGGTTATTAATATCAAACTTCGAATACACTATACTTACAATCAGAATTAGTGTAATCCGTGAATGGTTAGGATGACCACTAAAGTGTTTGAGATAGCCTTTACAGATATTTAAAAATCGTACAATATCCAATAAAATAAAGTATGTCACATTACATGTTAATTTCGTTCTACACAGTAGGTAAATGATACGGCAGCTTTATAACACGGAGAGAAGTATTAAGTAAAACTTTGCGCTCGGGAAGAGTGAATTATTGTTCACACACGGCCGTTGATATGCATGGATGCGGTAATTTAGTTATTATAAAAAGTAGAAAAAATATTTATGTTCCGTCGTTTTTAATTAGTATAAGTTTTTTTTATGAAACTGAATAAGATGAAGAGTTTCATGCCCGTTCTACTGGGCGCAACGAAGTCCAGTTATAGTATTTTTTTTTTCAATATGTGATGCAACTTGCAATCTAACAATGTTCAATTTCAACTGTTACTTTGTGTCCTTCGGGGAACACAATGCCTATAATTCTGCTTAGCCATTAAATTCAACAATTAAGACACGACCCAATCTCCTAAACAAAGAACAATCCACTTCACGAAAATTTACAACGTCAAAGAATTTAATTAAACATCATCAAATTACCAGGTCATATTTTTCTCACCTCCGAATTCATCGCCAAACTGTTCTTCATTACACCTTGCAGACGAGGTAATTGCGCAGTCGACACACGCGAGGCATAACCTCTTAATTTATTGAACGAAACTAATGAAATTCCAGAGTAAAGTTTATTGCTTTAGACAATCCTGTTTCGGGCTAACAATTTTCGTCTGCTAAGGGTTGAAGCGTTTCTTTAATTATTAAGGTATTAAGGTTTTCGGGCGACAATCGTTAGGTAGAGCGAATTACGGGCGAATTGTTGACGAAATTGCCTTGTTGTTATCGGTGCTTGTTTAAGGATTCGTTGGATTACTTTGGAATTTGGTAGTTTGTTTACGAGAATAATGTAGTAGATTTCCAAGTTGAAGATTATTTTTTTTATTTTGGCTGACAGGGAGTTGTGAGGCGGATACGATAATCACAGTACAGACAGTAAAATATGTGTATATTTGCTTTAGATGAATTCCCAAATCAATATATAAACAATTATCAATTACAAAATTATAGTTTTGTTATGTATGACAATAAAGCTATTGAAATTCGTCGCAATACCTCTTACACTGGTTTAAAGCTTTTCATCGATTTTGTTACAGTAATTTTGCTGAAACATCAAAATAAAAAAACTTGGGGCACAAAGCAATAAACGCGTCGCTATATTAATTCAATCGTCAAAGAAACAAATCACTTGTTCGTGAAAATTTAGAAATGTAAGCTTAATTAAAATTTCTTCTTAACAATGATGTCTAAGCGAAACGCCGAGTAACGCTAACTGGATATAAATGACAACTGTTTGTGAGAACAAGTTATGAGAGGTTGGAGGGAAGAATTATAGAATAAAAAATGCTAAATGTGTGCTGGAATATAGGATTTTTTGAGTAATTGCCCAAACCATACAAAACGCAACAGCAAATATATAATTACGGTCGTATCTACTATGTGTGTGTGTTAATAAATTAACACCTTTTATTCTTGAAGACAGAGGCAGAAGTTCAACTAGTACACCTACTTTTCGCTATGATATATAATATTATAAAATGATACATATTTTTAAAATAATTAAGTTGTGCAGATTTTTGCACGATCTTTTGCCACTAGAAAGTAATAATAAATTTTAACTATGAAAACACTGATGCTTTTAAAGTTAACTTAGTCACATCTATACCTTTCAATCTATATCTTTAAATCTTTCAAAATAATGAAACTGGTGAGGTGTTCTATAAACGCTATATTCTATGTCTCAGGCCAAGGAACAAGGGTTTCAAAGTTGAAACAGAATGAACAGTAAATTTTGATGATAAGTTATTTTAAGAAACGGAATAACTGCAACAAAGGGCGGCTGATGGGGCGCTCGCGAAAAATTTCGAGCATCAACCTAATTGGAGATTGGAAATTTTCAACTTTTCAATTTGGGATTGCAACGGGGGTCAGCATACGAACCCTTCTTTGCATTTCATTTTTGTTTGGATATTGTTCTTCCAAGTTTTGAATTAAGTGGGGCGAGGACTTTTCGTGTTAATCTTTATTATTAGTTTTTGTGCGGACTTCTTTAACTTGAATTGTATTTGTAACTAGCTATGGCTTGCGGCTCGGGAAAAGTATAATTTGTATTCATGAATGACTAGTAGGTAAAAACAAATAAAAGACACATTTTATTCAGGTTTATATAAATAGTATAGGTCAGTATTGCCATGTATTTGTAAAGTATGAAAATATTTAAACGTGAAATAACTATTTCTAAAACCAAGTTGCTTTTACTCTATTCATATCTGTTTCCCAGCCAACACTTCAAAAATACAATCCTGAAATAAATAAAGCACAGCGCATTTCAATTTATAATAATGTCTTCAATTCCCCATGAATATTCATTGGTATCATTGTGAAAGATATAAAAAACTTCAAAGAAAAAGAAACTTGAAAAAACGTAGATAAAAGCATAAACGTTGGGAAATTTTGATTAATTGCCGGTTAATGGAAGTCCGTTCAATCCATCATTGCACTGACGTTTATTAAGAATGTAGACAGTGCGCCAAGAACTTTGTTACAAGTAGATTGTAAGTGTTCCGATAATTTAATTAGATGCTTATTGGTCCGGTGAAGTCTTCGATGGATAGAAGTCTTTTGTATTCTGAGAATATTCTGATAAAAATAATTTTGAAGTCTGTTACAATTAACATTTGATACGAATACAATGTACTTTAAAGGTGGAATGCTGTAGACAGGTTTGTTTATAATTGGGTTGGCTTGATTTATGTAAGTTTTTATGGGAAACAGGCGTGATTCTATATAAGCTGTCGTATTTCTAGTCAATAGGATCTTAGGAGATCCAATATTATCTTACCTAAAATAGTAAAATTTCTTAAATAATCTAACACGCGTCTGGCATTTTAGGTGATTATCAAAAAGTTTCTCGCTTGCGTGTTTACCGATTTCGGTATGAAACTAATAAATGTTCGGATTTAATATAAATGCACGAATATAATTTATTCTATTGACGTATAAATCTTAAATCAAAAAGCAAATAAACTATTGAAATCAGATCGAAACAAGGGAATGCAGACAAGGTTGGCCATTAAAACGAAATAACTTGAGCAGTAGAAGAATACCTCAAAAAATCGAACTTTATTATCAAAGTATTCAACGTTTGCTCACCTATCGAAAGAATTGGTTCAGTCTAGACTTCGAACGCACTGCACTCGTAACTGTTTCACTGGATACTGGCGGGATAAAATTTGCGAAGTAAATGTTTATCTTATGCATTGGTTAGAATGGAATTGTCTATTTGGAACTGTTTTACGAGTTTTAACAAATTCTTTTTGTATTGCCCTGTGAATTGATTCAGTTTGGCATTTTAATTTTGGTCTGATGACTTTTGTTTTAGTTTTTGGAGTTTTTAGTTGCATTCTTTTATTATTTGGTGCTGATGTTTAATACCTATGCTGATACGCAAGACTGTGAATCTGTAAAGAAAGATGGTACAGAACAAACAACATACCGTTAACGCAACAGTCTCCTCTGTCTTCAAAAATAAGTTCATCGATGTCATTATAAGAAGACGTACTCTTATCCAAATGTAAAAAAATAATATGTGTCATTTCAATTAAACACGATTGTATCTAATAGATACCACGCACGTGGAACATCTTATCAACTGTAGTATGTATAATCCTTCAGCTCAAACATCCTGGCAAATCGTGCTTAAAAGTGGCTACAAACGGTCAGTTACGATTCGACTTAACGTCTACACATTCCACTATCATTTATCATTGTAGCGGGCTTCAGCTAGTGCTTGGAAAGCAATGCGTTTCACATTTCAATTGTGATTCTGTTTAGTTACTAAGTTATTCTGTTTCAATGACTTCTTTCAGTACTTACTTCTTTACATATTGTATTTGTTCTTTATTATCATTCTGTAGGATATGTCTGTGTGCAATATTTATTATTAAATTAATACTAGGACATTTCTGGCCAAAGAAGAGGAGTTGTCCCATTACACATGCTTATTACCATTCGTACTAACTTGCCAAGACGCAATTGTCAATCCCCATTTAGCATCTCGGTGGTAACCGGGCGGTGTCCGGCACGTAGCAGTTAAACGCCCGCCTGACGGTCCCTAATCTGCACAATTAATCGTGTGATTGCCCTAAATGCTCCTTTGTCTGCAACACCACCTACTGCACTTAGCTCTATTGTATATACATGGTCATTTCGATATCGCGTTAATAATGGATACTATGTATGTGTGTAAACAACATTTTACTATATTATTCTAACTATTAATTATAAATATTAATAAAAAATATTTAAATTTTACATGGTCTAAGACTACTTCTACAGGAAGAGACTGTTAGAGCCGCAAGAACACACTTTCAAACAGAAATACACTAACACACCCACCATGTTACACGAAACTACAAAATGATCAATGTAGCTAAAGCTCTGTTTTTTGGCGAAAATATTTGTTATTCATGAATGATTATTGGTACAATGTTAGCATAAGTAAACTGTATATGTGATTTCATTTGGTAACGCAATGTAAAAATGACCTTATATTATATTGCTTTTATTTGGTAATAGTAGTATACAACAGGAATTTGGTTACGAGTGAAGTGGTTATACTGCAGACCGTTGTCTGAGGAATGATAGTACTTGACAAGAGTACTTCCAATTTCAGGTAAATCAAGACATAAAAAGATTGATACATAAAAATCGCCTTGAAGTAAGTTTAATAATACAATCTCAATGACAAAACAAAACGCTACAGCAAGTGTCGTAAGAGATAGCACCAGGAGTTCCAGATGTAGTATCCTGTCAAGTCTTTTATCGAATAGACTGAGGCTTTCCAATTAAAAACACCATACGTATTACTATCGCCTCAAATTTTATAATAATACTACATATACTACCACGTCCCACAGGCTTACATTCAGCAAAAACTCATAAAGATAAAGGTTACACGAAGCAAAAATCAATAACATAGGCATTGTAAAAAGCCTGATCCGCAGTGTCGTACGCCAGGCTACGGATTAAGTCCACCGGGACGTTATGTCTGTCTGTGTCAACTATACGTATGCATAAATAACAGCGCCACGGGACATCCGGATTACTGTACCTATCTAGCATAAAGGGTTGGTAAAAATGTTAACTGGCAGCTGTTACATGGTGTTTTAAAGTTTATAGGTGATCTGCTAGACATGCATCTCGCTGTGGCGGTGCATGTCGAGCAGAGCAGTGAATGAAGAAGTGTCACAGAACTCGGACGTATTTTAATGTTAAATTAACCATCAGCATTACATCGCTCAAGAACTAGGTTGAGGTTTCTTGCAATTTAATTATGGAATGAGGAAGTTGCTTATTTGGTAGTAACCGACACGACGATTTAACTTAAAATATTGCTCAGAATTCATGGCTTGCAAAATTGACATTGCTTAGCGATAGCTGTTATGGTGTTATAATATATGTATAAATAAATAAATAACCTGTAGAGAAATGTTGTGTTTCTTAATTAATTGCATTGGCTAAAATTCCCCTTAAATTATACTATAGTATTTGCATACTGCTTGTTTGCAGGACAGTAAAAGTAGTGATCAGTAGCTCAAACGAGAGCTATCATCTGGCCAACGTATCCAACATAAGCAGGCAGCCTGCAGAGGCTCCAAGGAAAGAACTATGCCAATTATCATAATTCAATACAGGACTAATTCTAACACATCGCAACACAGTCTGCGATATAACCTAACTCAGACACATCTGCACACCCTCGCAGCAATCAGCCAATTTGTTTTTATATAAGCTGATATATTATAAGAATTTATATGAAACGCTATAGGCTCTGAGCGATAATAATAGAATTGGGTTCCATGTAATAAAATAAATAGATGAGGTAAAGAGATCGTTTTATGTGTACGTGCTTATTACGCGGGCAGTGGTAACGTTTTGATAAAGCCTTGCGCAAGTTACGAGGTGTCAGTTTGCTTTGTGGCGTTTTTGTCTGGCTGTAAGAGTATGAGGAAATTATTGTTGTAAATCTTTGATAGGATCAGTGTTAATTTTGGAATGGTCTATGGATCATTGATGTTAAAAGTTATATTATCAGTTATATATAGTTAGGAGGCCTTATTCCGTCTACGGAGGGGACGGGGGCTAATATGTACGTCTTTTTACAATGATGGGGATTTTAATTGAAGGTCAAAGTTGATAGTCGTGTAGGTAAATAGGGGATTTTTTGCCTTTGACGGTTACCCATATGGTTATAAAAGTTGTCTTTTGATTAATACACCCGTATATTTAAAAGACGAATAAGCCTTCCAGTAGGCAACGGCTTGGCTGTGCCTCTGGCATTGCTTTAGTCCATGGGTGGCGGATTCTGCTTACGATTAGGCGGACCGATTGATGAGTTGGCTGCTAAGGTAATAAAAAAATGCCCTCGTGGATAGAATAGGGCTACTTCACTATGCCACTTTTATTTAATATGTAAAAATAGTGAAATCCTTCGAATTGCTTCCTTCATTTAATAATGCTTTACGCTTTCATAAAACGAAAAAAAATATGATATATTTTTCGACGAAATTTAGTGAAGGGGATATAAGTAATAAGTATACATAATGTTATCGCTGTCGCTCATGGTTTACGCCGATAAGGTTGGGCTTAGAATAGGCGTGTAAAAAGCCGGAACGCAATGCATGCCAATTCGTCCGCGCCGGACACTGCCGGACGTTGCTTCGCCGAACAGTACCGTCAGCACAACACGTTTTACTTTCACTGACTTGTGAATATTTCATAACATGTGATGGACTAATTGAATAAAACAAAATCTAAAATATTTACCAGTATTGGAACTAACGGAATATTCTAACTATTGTCAGTGTTTACAAAATTTGAATACTAAAATTTAGGTAGAATAAATTTGGTTTACATTTTTCATATTGTAATAATTTTATCGTATCAATTATTATTAGTTTTATAATAGAGAAATGGGACCAACGAGAAGCTTATTGACTTACAATATGCAATCACATGGCCACACAAAATTATTTACAAAATAACTCATTTTATCCAATAGTTGAATTTATAACCACCTCTCTTTATCACAGGAGACAAAGGTGAAAGGTCACCTCTTTACGTCACCCGCATTTGACTAAGTTAGAGAGACAAATGGTTATAATACTTTAAATTATCACGATCAAGCGCCGCTGCTGTCTGTACAAGTGAGTGCGCCGTGAGCGGGGTGCAAATCGCGGGCCGCAGGGCAGTTTCAATTTGCGTTGCTGTGCCGGCGCCGGCCGCTCGTGCCGGCCTCGCCAGTGCATTCACACCCTTAACTGTTTCTTCTATCGCTTTTGCTTCGATTAGGAGCTTTTGTTTCAATATCTTTACAGATTTCACGTTTTACGAGTGGAAAGGTACTGGATCTTGTATATGTCTGGATGTTAAGTGTGGTGTGATACAAGTTTCTGCTTGTATTTCAAAGTCAGCTGGTTAAATCAAGTATACTTTTCGTAAAATATAATGTCCTTAATTTGTAGACTGCTTTGTGCTGTGCCTATTTCTAGTCGCAAGATACAAAGCGGATGGTTCCTCTGGCTCATAAAAAATTACTATGAGTTAGCACCTTCGCAGTCACGATTTATGTTCTACCACGTTAAATCTTCATGTTTTTAAATGTTAGGAACGCGTCACCGATTCCCCTGACTTTATTTAGGAGCGGGGTTGATGACTTACCATCAAAAGAGACAACACGCATCTGTCTTCTGCTATAAAATATAACAAACATAACATCACGCATTTTATCTCCGAAGGGGTATGCAGAGGCGCAACTAGGGCACCCACTTTTCGCCAAGTATGTTCCGTCCCATGATGTGATAGAGGGCGAGCCTATCGCCATATCGGGCACAAATTCCAGACTCCGGGCTGATACTGAGCAGAAAAACCCAAATATAACTTTGCCCGACCCGGGATTCGAACCCAGGACCTCAGAGCGCTATTGTACCGGACATGCAATACAACTACGCCACCGAGGCAGTCGGCAGCTATAAAATAATCTATTCTTAATATTAATCTGGGGCAACATTCCGCATTATATCGGTTTCGGGCTACAATGGCATTAGGATTGTATACATCTATGTAAATAAGTTGCGAAAATGTAATTAGAATTAATTAAAATTGTGTGTCTGGTTTGTGAACCAAAAAAAATAACAAACTAGCTATGTCTCTCGGTTCTGCCCGCATTGTTAATTCCCGAGGTTGAAATTCCTCATTAGAATGAAGAAATTCATACCACGTGACATAGAGTAGCAGCTAGTAAACGTGGTTTCAGAATCGGATCGTTACTTTAATAAATATTCCTTATATAACTATTAACTTACAAATAACCTTTTTATAATATCACTATAGATAGGTCACGTCATATTTTTCACAGAAATATATAATGTATGACTGCTTCGGTGGCGTAGTTGTATTGCATGTCCGGTACAATAGCGCTCTGAGGTCCTGGGTTCGAATCCCGGGTCGGGCAAAGTGATATTCGGGTTTTTCTGCTCAGTATCAACCCGGAGTCTGGAATTTGTGCCCGATATAGCGATAGGCTCGCCCCCTATCACATCATGGGACGGAACATACTTGGCGAAAAGTGGGTGCCCTAGTTGCGCCTCTGCATACTCCTTCGGGGATAAATGCGTGATGTTATGTATATATAATGTAATTGATATCAACCAGTAACACTAATTGTAAATGTACTAAAATATACTATACGCGAACGTTTCGAAGGAATTCCAAGGGCAAAGGTTACGCGACCTACGGACAGGGTCGTGGAGGTCATCCCCATGCACTTTCATTTCTGTTGGGCCTCATTCATTCAAATACATTAATTTTGCAATGCAATGCGAATGGATTTTGGGATTTATGGATTATTTTAATGTCGCGGAATATTTGTTTGAATTTTGTGAACCAAAAAACAGTTGCGTGCTTATAGTAATTTATTTACCTTCAACATTTTTCTAAAGAATTATCAGCTTAAGATTTTCTCACCTTTTTATAACCGAGTCAAGCTAATTAGCACATGAATATTTACACATAACTTCAACCAGGCCTGGCATAATTATATCGACTGGCGAGAGGTAATCACCTTACATCAGTCACCACTCTTTCTTAACCCTATTTCACTTACAAATCAGGTGCAGTGCGGTCACTCTGCCGAGTTCATAGAAAAAGAATGATGCGTGTACTAGGAATGATAATATAAAATGTACGAAGTCCATCGCAGTACTATTTCCACTCCTCAACGCCATTGATACTTTATTGATAAAAAGCGTCGATCGTTTATATCTCATTTTAAATTACTCATCCATTACTCAAGCACATTTTGATATATAAAATATATTGTAAATAAGATGCAAATATCCATTTACGACGCGACCCGCGACAGATGATTTGTTCGAAATTGTCCTCGAGCGAGATATTTTCAGATATTTCGCCACGAACGTACGTAAAATAGAATATTTCGAATGTTCAAGTGTATTTTATGATGCATCTTGTATTTAAGGTGGAGTTTGTGTATGAGAAAAGGTATGTAAGAAGCGAATTGCCTGCTTGGTATCAAGTGTTTGCCGTGGAGACTACACTTATATTATGCATGGTTATTCAAGAATTTTCTTTTATTTAGAAAAAAAAGAGAATAGCATCTTGTTTTAATATTAAAATCACGTTCGGCAGGTGAGAACAAAAAATAAATAATTCCTTTTACATTTTAGTACATTTTTAAAGTAATTTGGTTGTCATTTATTGTTTTGTAACAGAAATATATCGTACAGGGCATTTTTTTTAAACTTAAAAATGTATATCATGGTGACCTGCCCAGATGAAATAAAATAAGAAAAAAAAAATTACCAATTATTCCACTATTATTTATTCGGCCTTTTATAATTATGTTATTTAGTGCTTATAAATTAAACTTACATAACAAACTAATAAAATAAACAATTTAAAGAATTTTAGGAAAGAATATTCAAACTCCGAATATTTTTCCTATTTAAAAAAATCAAATAGGTACGAAATTTCCATGAAAAGTTTATTGCCTCCGTCTGTGCCTCAGACAAAGGACAATGTAATCGACGAAACCCAATCCTTTTCCGAAAACACAAGGATATTGTAAGTCAATGAACCGTACCACTCACTAGATAAGAACAATGCAGTAAATAAAATGGCAAAGTGTTTAGGTATATCAGCTGACAATTATAATTGTTTGATGTATTGATAAATTTCGCCTTGTATACCGGTTAAAGAATTTATGAATGACAGCAATCGTCTATCAAGTATTGGATTTGACTGGATTCAGGGCTCGTAAAGTTTCACAGAGTCCTAAGTCACTCTGGAGAAAATCTGTATCTTCTTCTTGTAGTGCCTCTCCAACTAGTGAAGATTGGCGGTCAGCTCAGCATACTTTCTCTTGTCTCTAAATCTGTTGTAAAATCTGTATATATCTGGGTATTATATATCTTAATACTCTTCTAAGAATTTCAAACATATAGATTCTTACTACGTTAGCGTTTCAATTACAAAATACGGTTAACGATCTTTGAATTAGTTTGAGACAAAACATTATCAAGGAAGATATAACAAAGATATTACTCATATTTTTTTATACGGACACAGCGTAGTGATCGCATCACACCTCATTATAACTGAAGTCCACATAGAGTTGATGGAGAAATGAAGACTACTCCTCGCCAGTAGACACGACTTTGCTTATCTCGGAGCGCGACACTCTTACGCCACTACGGTGGATCTTACCTACTCTTTGTCTTCAATCGCTCGCCGCGCCAATACTTTCCAACCATGTGTATGTATTAAAGTCATACGGACAAAGTTTACCGTCCATCAGCCTTGCATCCCAAGCCGTCAGAATCAGGCCCGTCTAAACATCTGCTGCACGACGTCTCAAGTGTGCATCGGCATTAATTCATTGTTACTAATCCTGCTCGCTGTCCGAAGACCCCGGCTGCTGTTAGCCGGACCTGTTGCAATGCTCAAACGTCACAATCGATCTTCGTCGAGCCCCGAATAGATTTACGACCGACGGCACTTATCGTTCCGCTGAGCTCTGACGGACTGCGTGCTTGTTTGCATTGTTGTGGCCATTTTTGGAGATAGGACCAGGTTTTGGGGAAGTTTCGTAGTGGAGATGATGGTAAGGATGAAATGAGATGATAATGAATCATCAGTAGGTATACATAGATTCAATAACATGTGCCCTCATGTAGAAGAAAAACAACAAAAGTTGTTTACAATAAAGCAAAATACATGCCCAGTCACCCTCGGTTGGTCAACCTGTGGTATGCTTAGAGCAATCGGTTTTTAAACTGTTATCAGCACAAACAATGCGTAGAATAACTAACCTAATACGTTGTTTTTCACTAAAAAATTTACTTTAATACATTTTGAATCTGTTAAAAACACCTCTTGTGCACTTCCTGGAATGTTCGCCGTTAGTTTTTACTACACAATATCATCAGCTATTATGTAGTCATAAATTAATTATAAAGTTCTAATTAGATATTACCATAATTCAATATTTAGGACTCATATAAAAAAATTAAGTTCGTCTTCCCAAACAACGAGATTCGAACCCATGACTTCACTAAATCTACACCTAAGATATAACCCACTGACTCAAAGAGTTATTATATTCAGTAAACACCACACGGACAGTAATTTACATAAATTAAATTTCAAACTCTTAAATGCTGCGCGCGTAAGGTCTAAGAATTTCACGGTAAACACAAAAAGACAAAATCTTGGGACCCTCAATCTTCGATCGAAGGGTATAATTATGGCGGACCCACCAATCCATATAATTATACTTATCAGAACCCATTACGAATATGTCTGATAATTACATACTTAGCTAAACAAAGAATGTAGGCGGTTTTTCTTGAAGCATGCGTATGTGAATAAATGAGTTAAAAACCAAAATATTTTAATTATAAGTTTTACGTTAAGTCCATGCAATAGTCAAGACAACTCTATTTTTATTCCATTCTATTCCTGGGCATTATTCTAGACTCCAGTCGTCAGCTTAGAGTCTGGGATGGGGACTAATTTCCTTGTATAAAAAAAGAGGAATATAATTGATAAATAGCAAAATATAGCAAAGTTTAACAAATCATTTCGAGCATTTGAATCTACACTCATAAGAAACTCATCAAAACTAAAAAGGCACTACTCGAGAAAATAACAGCAATCCACACAAGCAAATTGTCAACCAATTCCTCGCAAAACCCATCCGAATTAATCACAACCCGAAACAATAATGAATAATATTTCATGCAATAGCACAATAGTTTGTTGCGAATGGCCGCGGGCTATTTGCTACTTGGATGTGGAACTAGCAAGAACTTTGGGGAGCTAGTTAGCTTGTTTCAGCGGCGCGTTTCAACTAATAGAATTTAGAATTCATTTTTAAAACAATTTAGATTTGTTTGGATGCTAGATACAAACTTGTGTCAAATTTTAATAGCTAAGGTGTAAAACTCGCTATTATATAAGTATACCACACTCTAGGATCAGCCTATGTATAACTGATTACAAACAGGCCGGCATAATTGTGTCGATTGGTAAGGGTATCAATATCTCGTCAGTCGATGCTCTCTAGACCCCACTAAGCTTACCATCAGGTGAAGTGGAGTCACTGTGTCGTTCACGTATAAAGTATTTTGCCCGTCATAAAAATTGAACTTAGAGTCTCGCGGTAAAACAACCCAAGTAGTTACGTTCCCAACAAGGTGAGGATGAAGCTACTTATTAACACTTTAACTGAACAAAAACTTTGTCTGGTTGCTGGAAGTATAAAAACTATGAATGCGCATTTGTTTTGTGTATGAGGAAGTTTTATGCCTCTTAATGCAGTTCACAATGGGAGGTCACCGACGAATTTCATCTTTGGAGAGACTAATAGCATACACTTCATAGACTGAATACAGGTGAAGTATTTAATATTTGTTACGCTGCCTCACCCTGTCCCAATAGCAATACGTTACATTAATTTTATAGGTTCAATAAATTCGCATTTACGTCTACAGCAATCGTTTTATTTTTTAAATTATTGGGATCCCTTCGTTGTTATCGAAATCTGGATATATTAATTTAAATTGAAACAAAAAATTAAGGCCCGGAGTTTCTTTCTGCCTTTCTTCTTCGGGTAGTCATCACTTAGGTACCTAGTGAAAGGCTGGTAGGTTAGCTAGGTTAGGGCTTTTATTGTCCTCACCGGTGAGGATAGCGACGCATTTCTCCCTTATTGTTTATTTAAAATTATATATATACATCATTTTATTTCTTCTTTCCTGCCAACCCGAGCTGGCTTTTTTGTTTACTATATTTTTCATTTATTTTATTTTCAATATAAATTGTCTTTGTTTATATAACCTAATTTAATTAAGTAATAATTAAATATTCTCATGTACCTTGACTTATCATAAGTGCAATTATGTTCGCCTACGTGATGAATAAAGCATTTTATTTATTTATTTTTAATTATTTGTGGAACAAATAATCATATTATGACAAGCGTCTAGAAATTAAACTAATTTTTCGGATTCTATCGCGGTTTTTTGTTTTTTATTCAGTCCCCCCCCGTGACCATGAAGGCTGCAAAGTCTTCGAAACGTCGGGAGAAAAATAAAAAACAAAAAACCGCGATAGAATCCGAAAAATTAGTTTAATTTCAATGTCTAACATTCGCGTAAATATAAGAAATCATTAAGCGTCTAGAATGCAATTACAAACTGCCTACATGAAGTAACAGGTTGCTAGACACTATACCAACGGAAGAAAAAACCGCGGAGTACAAACGATTCGTACAATTAACATGATTTGTTATCCAACAAACCATAATCTAAATCCCCAACAGTTCAAGGAAATGTACAAAAAAAGAATTTCAATCACTTACAATTGCGTAGTTCTACTCGTGGTATCTCATATCTCTAGGATAATTTATATTTTGACGACTTCATCTATTAAGTACCACGCAGATGCTGTCAATTTGTTGAATTAGCCACACAAGATGAACTAACAACAACGATTATCGGTATTTTGTTTTCCTACAATTAATATGAAACTGGCTCCAACAAAATTGCTAAACTAATCAATTTAGTTTAAGTTGACAGGGTTCTCCAAGTAAATTACTCAACTTTAGTGCCGACTTTCATCAACTTATTTCAGAAATTCCTCTTCACCCATTTCTTCAGATAAATCGATAATGGAAAGCTATCTTTTCAATCTCGCGCCCTTATTTAGTGCAGGAACTAATCTCGAAGACAAAAAAGAACTAGTACACACTTGATAAGCGGACGCAGTGCTATCACGACCCGTTTACTGACATGGTTCCACACGACCCCATCGCCGGGGTCATTAGTTTTTTCATTTATTTTTAAATCGCTTCCGCCCGTGCTCCTTTCAATGTAATTATAAAGGATGTTATCTTTGGAGTATCTAGCAGTTTTAATGAGTAGGATGTAAATTGTACTCTTGGGGTACACATGTTTATACACCTCATAATATTTAATTATAAGTACATTTCTGGGGTTACTGAGTATGAATCTAAGAGAGTTCGACATAGTTCTGATAATTCTTATGAACGTAATTATATGGGACGAATTTATTCGTCGATTTGGCTACACTGTTCATGACTTTGAGTTCTTCGGTGTTAAATACTGTAATTGTAACATTGACGTATATTTTATAGACACGAATGTTCATATTAACTATTTGTCTTATATTTTTTATTCAAATCCATGTTTACGTTTTATATATGTTATGTTTTAGACTCGAGTTCTTATATCATGAGCGCCACTCCGTACACAACCACAAGCTGTCAATATTGACCATACTAAAATCAGTTTGAATGGAATGCAGTTCAATTCAGTTGAACACAGTGAATGTTCGGAACTCCAAACCTATTACGTAGTACATATATATCGATGAATTGTAATTTTTCATTCGCTACAATATTATAAAAATAGTAATTGTGTCATCAACGTATTCTCGATGCGTTAATTACGTGTTAGAGTTTTGGAAGATGTCCAAATGATGTTTTTATTGAGTCCACTATTACAAGACACGAGTGTCAAACGAGTTCATTACATCAAACGAGTTTGATGGGATAGAAAATAGATTTTTATTTTAGTTACGATACGTTTTTAAATATACTCTCATCAGTCTCATGATGACGCTGATAGTAAAATAAAGAGGCACTGGCTATCTCTTAGCTGAGCTATAAATACAAAAAACAACCTTAAGATGGTAAATTAAGGCGCATTTTATTAATTTCTATATCGCCCATTGAACTTTTTTTTTAAACTATTTATTTCTCCTCTTTATAATATCGTAATAATATACACGAAAAAATAAGGTGAATAATACGCAATATCCATATCATTGTCAATTGCGTCGCCTCTAAAGATTGTAAGCGTTTATACTTACGCGAATTAAAAAAATATCTTTGCATATCAATAAAATATGTTACTGACGTAACAACATCAAGCAAACATCTTGTAAAGAAACAATGTCGTGTAATACATTAATTTGAACACAATCAGTCCAAAGTGGGAAATCAAAAGGTTAAAAGGTATTTAACAGACGCGGCAAGGGTGACGACATTGCAACACAATTATCATTTATTCACACCAAATTGTTGAACAAAGTCGAAATAAATTGCAAATTAATAGTCTATAATTAAGTACGAAACGGCAATAACGGCGTGAAAAACGCTCGAGCCAACCCTTCGCCGAGACGCGGGTAATTACTGTTACTGCCTGGGACAATTTGTCAGTACCTGCTACCCGCGCCCTGCTACCTGCTACCTGCTCCCCGCTACCCGGTACACACAACCTGCCCGATGTTTGTCATGTTAAGCGCTCATTATTTTTTATTGCTGTTATCCTTTCTTTTGATGTCTCGATTTGTTGTGCGCTAATTGTTATGGTTTCGGGTGTCGTGTTTTACCTTTTGTGATTAGGTGACAATTATTTAAGTTTAATGTTGGAAAAATTTACAATATTATGATTTTAAATGGGAAATACAAGTACTATAGAGATGAACAGTTTTCCTGTACAAGTAATGTACACATAATTTTTCCTAATATGCTTATTTCACAGCTTGAATTTAATTAAATAAATCATTATTGTCAGATATCAAATATTTTTAAGTGAGATTTTTTTTAAGTTCACTCACTTTATCTCCAGGGTATGCAGTAAAGTAACGAGTATAAATTGTAAGCTTATTGCAGTCTCATATTGTGTGCGAAAACAAGGTTGTAAACATATCGGCCATTAATTTGAATCTCGAACACGTCATTTATTTTTATTAGGAAAATTAGACACATTTTCAATTTCTTGTTGAATCTTGCTAGTTTCAAAGTTTACGTACATTGCTTATGAGTAGATATTAAGTAATTGTTTCAAATAAAGCAACCATCTAATACTCTGGTCGAAATTATCAAAATATTTAAAGTGTAGCACCTGACATAAAATCCTATTAATTTTTATTTAACCACCTCGACTGTAATTTTGGTTTTAAAAATGTTCACAACAAAGCGGCCATTATTTACACCTAAAACATTTAATACTGCAGCGTTGAAATATTAAAAGCGGACAGGCAATGCAAGGTTTTATTCCTTTCTTAACCGACAAGGGAAAATTTTCAATTTCGTCTCTCATTGTACATTCGTTTTGGAGTCAAATTATATTTTAGTTGCCACCGGGTTAACGCCCAGGGCGTTTATTGCGTTTGTTTAATCGCCTCGGCTCAAATTGAGTTTGTTAAATAATATAGACTTTATGTTGTGAGTGTTTGGTATCTCAGAATTTTGTTAGTCCTAAGACAGACTCGAAATAAAATTATATAAATTATAAATACAAATAAAATTGGTTATTTATATTAACCCATTAGTTCTTCACACGTTTATATCCTTTCACAAAGCTACCATTCGATTGTACACAATGTACATCGAAAATAAGGAGTAGAAATAAAGATTTTAATAACGCCAAGCAACAGCTCATAGTTGTTTGAGAAATATTAAAATTTAGCGTCGCGTCGCGTCGCACCGTCGCTGACCCCCGATGTCTTGCATAGATAACGCGTTTCATTGTTCGACCAACGCTGGATGACGCGAGACGGTTAAGGGCACGCCGCGGGTCTACCCGACCCATTGTTCACGAGAGCATTTTAGGGTTAAAATATCAGCGATTGTTTTTGAATAGGATTTTTTTGACGTTAGTTTAATTAAAAAATAGTGGTAGACTAAAATGATTTTTAAAGTCAAGTTCAAAACTCTTGTTAATTTTATTATTTACCTATTATATTTGGAAATACTGAAGGGTTCGTGGGCTATCATACGGTCTCGAAGTTAAAGTAATATCAAATTTGAAAATGTTTAGTGAACTTGACCTTAAGACTTCAATAAAACAAATCTTAGAGTGCAACAAAGCTCACCACACCTTGCAAGATTTCTTTATTTATATTCGCGAAAACTAAGCTTAACATCAACAAGTCAGATATAAGAGGAACAGGAATTATTTGTAGACTTTTATCTTTTGCTGGTATTATATACTATTTTGCTGATATATTCGCTCGGATAGCGACCTTCGAAAACAAGGTGTTCGTCATAGTGGCCCACGTAAGTGTGTCGCGTTCCGGGATCAGCCTGTGTATATCCAGTTCCAATAAGCCGGCATAATTGTGTGAGGTACCTACCTAGAGGTAATCATCTTTCATCAGTCGACATTCTACCGGAACCTACTCTACTTGCTATGAGGTGCAGCGGAGTCACTATGTCGTGTAAGAATAAAAAAAAGACAATAATCTAGTACTCTTGCTTCGGTGAGAGAATCTATTGCTTTGATAATTTCTGCCACCAAGCAGTGTACACTGTTCAACACATGTGATCGTATGCCTACAATTTCAATGTCAAACAAAATGTTTCGCCATTTTGAATATATAAAACATATCGCTCCATAACAATCATCCCAATACAAAAATAGACACAAAAGCTCCATCGACACGTCAAAATGTTTCAACACAAAGAAATCTTTTGTTTCTGTCAAACAAAACACCAGTATCAAGCGGTAAACTTCATATCATCCAAGTTATCGGAGGCTCCAATATTTTACGTACAAAATAAGAGCGAGGGTCGATAGAAAACTTCGTAAGGACGACTCGAGAAAGTTTTCGGTCGGCAGGAACAATAAATCAATGTGTCGAATAATTGCTCCTCATCGGAGCGATTTTCCAAGTCGAAATCAAAAGTTACTAATCACCGGGGCCTTTATTAATAAGGCTTCGAGGGAAATATATTGTTCCGTAGAAAGTTTAAGAGTTCACGGTCTTTTGGACCCCCGGCCGCCGTTACGGGTTGCTGATGAGACGAGATTCTTAATTTGCAATATTCTGTTATAGCTTTTATCCGTTGAGGATTTTGTGGATCAAAAATGCTAAGCAATATTAATATCTTGTCGGGTCTATCTAAATTGTATTTACTTTGACAGCGAGAGTCTCCGCATTGAATTTTATATCCATAATTACCCCAATTTCATCATGATATTTATTGATTATTAGATTTTATATTTGGAGAATTATAGCTTCACAAAACAATAAATGTACCAAAATAAACCGACATGCTCTACTATCCCCCTACTTATTATAACTTGATTCGTTATTTAATTAATTACATTAGCTGTATAATATTGTACGCTACGGTTTTATATTCTTTTTAATATCAAGGCTAGATACACATCAGATTTCTCTCGAGCGATAATGCTTATTAATTATACTGCTCATTTCAATTATTTTAATTGACTTTTTTATTGTAAGTTTATATTTGTTTACAATAATATTAAGACATGTTCTGATTTATATGACCATTGTAGAAGGCTAACTATAGATTATGACTACTAATCTAATATTGCATGGTAGCATGTTTGCGGTAGTATTTATTACCACCGTACACAAGGTGTTAAAACCTACCATAGTGGCCCACGTAAGTATGTCGCATTCCGGGATCAGCCTATGTATATTCGATTCCAAAAAGACGGCATATTTGTGTCGACTGCTGCGGTGTAATCATTCCTCATCAGTCGACACTCTACTCGACTCCACTCTACTCGACTCCACTCTACTCGACTCCACTCTACTCGACTCCACTCCACTTACCATCAGGTGCAGTAGGGTCAAGTGCCCGTCATGCGTATAGTATAAAATCAGAGGAATCGAAATTAAAGTCAGCGGGAATTTATGATACTAATAATTTGCTTTCTTTTTATTTTCAGGTATGTTTCCTGGCATCATCAGGCTTATAAAGAGTAATATACGTAAGTCCATGACTCTTTACATACTTTTTCTGGATAAGCATTGATAATTTAACATATTGTTTTAAAATAGTCCAACCCACCTGAACGACAATCTTGAAATTATAAATGACACATTCGTCATAACTGCGATGTATTTATTTACATGTCAATATAAAATCTAATTATTTTTACGCTTTTTTTATGGTGTAATTTTCTTTCCTTTCTCTGGAGACGTTATTACGTATGCTATTTAATTAAGAGCGAAGAATACATATTGTATGTTAATAATAAAATTAAGTCAATTTCACCAGCAACAGGTTAATTCGGAGCAATTACGGGTGTTAAGGGGCAAGAATCACTGACACGTAAATATGTTGACAGATATATTTGTATTCCAATTTATAGAATTAAAATATTATATTAAAATTTTTATTTACATCACACACAATGCATTTTTGTTTTTTTTTTCTTATTAAAGAGAACATTTGAGAAGATCCTTCGATGTTTGTAAGACATAAATGTAAATACCGCTGGACGGATTTGAACGAAATTTGACACATAGATAAACCGTATTTCGGATTAACATACGAGCTACTTTTTTGGGAATTTTGTTTTAGGAAAGAATTCCATACAGTCGGGGAAGACAAAATCTAGTGTCCAATAAACTCCATAGCCAAAATATACCACAAACTTCGTTATTATTTAGCGTGTGCCCAACACTTAATCCAGTGTGAGCAATGATTATAGTGCATTCATCTCGCGTCTAGAATGGCCTGTAATGACAAATCGAACAGTATAATAACAGTGCGCCGTCGGCTGAACACAATGGGATGCTGACAGCCAACGCAGTGCCCTACGGTCCTGCCGGTTGTTCGAAAAATTATAAAATATTATATTGTTTTAAATTGTGATTTAAATATTTTTTTTCGATAAGTTACCAATATTTTAATGATACTAAGAAGAAAAACTTATATGATTGTTATTGTTGCATGAGGTAATTTTTTTTTGCTGTAGAAATTGTTTATAATGCAAATATTTTATAGTTCACGGCGAATTATGTGTATTCAATTTCCATTGCTTATTACATTATTTACAAATAAGATAAAAAAAAATCTCGTCGAATTGATAACCTCCTCCTTTTTTTTGAAGTCGGTTAATAATAACTAGACAAAAGAGACAACACACTGTCTCAATACTGCAAATGCAGTCTTATATCTTACAGCACAAGTGTCGTTTTACTAAACGCATATTTTTTTTAATACTAATATAAGAAATTCTATTGACCTCAATTGATTTTAAACCTATAATGACAAATCTACTTTGCTAGAGAGAAAAACCTTATTGTAGCTATGAACCACGAATCCAGATATCAGGGTGGTCCACTACCCACGATTCATATCATTGCGTGTCATTTCGCCCCCGCCCCCCGCCTACAATTGCAGCTCTCGTCCCGACTGCGCGGAATTATTGCGCACGTGATGGTATTGTTGATGACGCATACGAAGTCCTTGATGAATTAAAATGGGTTTTCGTTTTTTAAATATAATTTTTGGCTGTTTTATAGCTGCATTGTTTTATGCAGGCGGTTTGTTTAGGGTGATGTTTACGTTTTGTGTTGAATTCGGTTGAGAGATGATTTGTGTTTGTATTGCATACCAAAATAGATAATATGAGGGAAGCGAAAGCTTGCCTGATAGGTGTTTATATACCACTATGTATCGTTGTGCAACCTTTATTGTTGACCTAATGTACATTTCAATCAGTGTGTTTGTTCTAGAGTATATCTTAATCACTACTGTCTTGGACGAGTGCAGCGTAACTAGCATCGAGGTGATGATACGCTTTTGCTCCTTAGCCCGTACATTATGAAAATTCCACTGTTTGTACATAGTGTTTATTTCGACTCTTAGTTGCGTATTTGAAAACGCGCTGTGTAGAGAATCAAAGTTCTTGTATCAATGTATGAGCAGACGTGGCGCGACGTATTGTATGAAAAAAACATTACTTTTAAAGAAGGCACGGCGTTCGTTAGGTTTTTGCAAATATTTTTAACATGCGTACTAATGTGGACCCTTTCAGACTGCTTTAGAATTGTAGAGAGTGTATTCAGAGGCAGCAACGACGCCTGTGGTCTCGAATTCAAATGTACACATGTTTTTTTACAGAAATTTAGATATGTTGGCGGGTTTTGTGGTTCTCTTGAGCTGCGTTGAATGGAACGATTTGTGCATGGCTTTTAAAATATGAGTTAGTTAGAAACACTATTTGAATTAATGCACTTGCCTTCTTAAATTATCGTTATACTTGGTATAAACGACCATGGTGAAAAAGGGGTTTGTTAATGTTAAAGTATGTGTAAGAAATAAAATAAATAAAACTGGAAAGAAAAATGTTGAAACTATGTCTAAAGGAATAGCGTGGCTTCACACAAATTTTGAATGTCAAAATATATGAAAATAGTTCCCGAAGTTGTATATTTCTTGTATGTAGCGTAATTTGTTGGCTGATAAATCGACAGCTATCTAGTTTCGACATCCAATGAAAGTAAAAAAATTACAATAAAAAATGTTGAGATTTTACATAAAAACAATCTCCTAGATTGGAATTTCCGCCCAATATGTAGATTATACCACCTTATATTCAAAACCAAGAATAATCCTGAAGTGTTTCACTAGTTGCGCCTCTTTCTACCCTTAGGCGACAAGAGGAAAATCCAAACTACATAAACCAAACATACCAGCTAATACACGAGAAAAATCCGGGATGCATCAAATCCGCGCACAGATGCTGAGGGCGCGTATACTGGATACATTTCCTTGCACTCCACTCAGACGCCTCTCAGGCGCCGCGCTGGGAGCGAACAGTAGAGCATTCCGTAATTAGCTTTTTGTTTGTGATCTGTAGAACTGAATGAAAAGATTTGAATGGTTGTGTTTAGTTGTTTATAACCTACTTTTTATTTAGCGCATTATATCTGATATTTCCATGGCATCGTAGGAATTACTCTGGTCTATTTCACTTGTGGTATATGGGATGACTCCGTTATATAAGGTCGTGATGTGCAGTTGTGTTGTTTGTTATACATCCGGGTTCATGTGCTCACAATTATTATGTACTTGTTATATTTCTTGCAAAAATTGAGTCAAAAAAGAGGTCCGTCTAAAATCTAAGATTTAGTTATTAGTCTCTCATAAAGCGTCCTTAAGTGATAGGATTCAATTTTTTTATCAAAGTATATAGTAACCTTCGGTACTGCACCATCATGGCATACTGTCCCGCGGCAGATAGAGCTGGATGTCGTCATTTGAGACAATGCGAAGGCTTTGGAGAACGTTGCGACGGCGCGTGAAGAGTTACCCATGCCGAGCGATTTTTTACACTTCTACGCGTAAAACCTATTGTCTCAGCACGATCGGGCATAGGAGTTAACATAATAAGTGTTGATTGAATCACTGGTATTATTGAAGCCGTGCCTGGATGATTGTTCTGTTTGATTCAATTAGACGAAACAAAAAAATAAATAAAAGGTTTTTCTATATGGTGGAGCTGCATGTACAGTTTTTTAGTGATTATTGTCACTATCTCATAGTAAATCAAAATGGAATAGCCAGTTGCCATCATGCGGGGTCAATCTTCATTCTCATTCTCATTTGATTGTGTTCTGTGTTATGCCTTTTGTTAAATAATAAATAATTCTATTTAGCCCTTGCTTTGGTCGCCTGAGAACTAGTCAATCTTCCCTCCATTGCTAATTCCAATACTACTTTCTATTAGTCACCGACGTTCACGATTAGAAACTTATCCATCAGGAATCAAGCACAATTTTGTAACCTACCTCCAGATACATAAAAAATATTTAAAGTAAATACAAACCAGTTATTAACGTATTGTAGTATTTAAAATATTTTTCTGTACCGCGTAAGTCGCCTTCAACTATAAATTTCATGTTTCAGTATTATTTTTTTGTTAAAATATGTCAGAAATTGAATTCATACTTTATCAATATGATGGCAATTAGTGAGCCGAGGATCCGATCGCGGGCGAAAAGGAAAAATAACCTCACAAGCTTACATGCGCATCCCTGTCGGGATAGAACATTTGGCATTATTACCTCACGCCACGGCATGACACAAACTTTGACATATGTGTACAGTCGATGGGAATTCGCTTTGAGTGATGTGTGGCCAAATAAATTGGTAGAGGCCGCAAACATTCTTTATCTTAGTCTTTTTTCAGTCGTCTAAACTTTGGCGACAGAGTCGTAATCAAGAGAGTCACTTAATAATGATCACACACTCCGATACATCGTCTCGCCTTTAGAAAATGGAATGACAGAGACAAGTTTTTTTATTCCTCCGATATCACTAAATGAGATAATATTAGGAACTCTTACCTTTCCGTGTGAGTTGATCGAATCAACTCTTCACACAGAACACATAACCTCTGCCACATGTTTGCCAAAACCGTGGCATCAAACGTCGTAGTCATAACGTATCAGTGCTTTAAAATTTAATTAAGGCGCCGTTCTCACAGTCGGTTTCGCGCGTTAATCCCGTAAAGGCCCAGGACACACGTCCCCCGCTCACAAAGCAATTTTTTAATTGCGTCTCCGGCTGAAACGACTTGTCTTTGACATTTACGATTGATTAAAAAGAAAATGCCCGCTCGGTAATGAGGTATGCGTGGACATTCAACCCATTTTAATAGTTGATGATGTTATATTATTCACACAGGCTTTTGTCGCTTGTCGCGTTCTAAATTGTGTGCTTGTGCTCGGGTTTACATTAATGTAGGGTGCTGGCGATTATGGAGTATTTTTGGAGAGTTAACGTATCCTTTTATTTATTATTTTTTTATTTTTACGATTTATTTTCTTGATTAAATTATGAAATTCTGTCGGTCAGCCTTTTCTTTGGACTTCACTTTGCTTAAAATCAGGCGCACTAAAGCTACTTTGTCGAGCTAGGTTAAATAATATAAATGTAACGACTGGTTTTGTGCTTATGGTCATTTTTATGTCCAATAATAGGCAACACCATCAAGAAATTCGAATTACAAGCATTGTGTTTGTCCAACATGATAACATGATGAAAATACTGAAAACTTCTTTGTTGGACGTTGTAACTCTGCCTACCTCTATCAATAACGTAACCTATTATTAGGTGCATGCAAATAGAAATGTGTTGCAAATTCACCCAGCAACAACATAATATAGGTCAAGACCCGAGCTTTGAAATAAGTGTTGTTTTAAACTTAATTAGTGCTGCTGAGCCAACTGTGAGCGGGTTTTGTGAAAAGGTAACATGCGACCAGTATAACGTGGCACTTGTTAGCCGCTACCATTGGGGGAGGGAAGGGTCTACGTAATTTGTTAGTGTAATTTTTAACCTCCCCTAGCGCTGGTAGATTGTTTTAATGAGAGTGAATGTACGTTGCGATTCCGATGCAGGGTTATGTAAACTTGTGTGACGTATTAAGAAAGGTCTGTTGCCCCCTGACATGACCTGAATTTAGGGGTCTTTGTAGGTCGATGACGGACCTTTTTATGTATGAAGGCTTTGGTACCTCATGTTAATGTTAAAGGTAAAGATATAAAACCAACGTCATCAGTTTAATTGGTGGTAGGTCTCTTACTGGTGGTAGGTATCTCATATGTGAGATTCTGCCTGGGTAAGTACCACCGCAATGTCTATTTCTGCCGCCAAACAGCAGTGTATAGTCATTGTTGTGTTCCGGTTTGAAGGACATTGTAGCCAGTGTAACTACTGGACATAATGAGACTTATTTTTATATCTCAGGATGGCGAGCGCAGTGGAATACCAAACAATACTTTGTAATTCAAGGTGTTGGATAGTATTTCAACTGTTTATGGGCGGTCGTATCGCTTACCATCAGGCGAACGGAAAGCTCGTCTCGTCAATCAAAGAAATAAAATAAAAAACTTCGCTATTGTTTGGCTATACTTTGTAAGTTAGCACCCTCGAACTATTTATATAGATCCTGTTAGTACAATGTAAAAGATTATTCCTCTAAGCATCAAAGATAATTAAATGCAGAGGTCACCAACGTCGGTATAATGTTAAATCTAAACAAACAAGTATTTAAAGCAACAACATCGAAGTTAAAAATTAATTCGAAGCATCCAGTAATTCTATTTACGCAGGCTACAACGCCCGAACTCTTCGCGTCCAAAAATTTCAAATTCAGCTTATTCAAAACTTGAAATTTAATAATGTCAACAAAGAAGCAAGTTTGTGTGTTTGTCTTCTTGCCGGATTGTTTTAATCCCGTCGCAACATCTGTTACACTGCATAGCAACTTGGACATAGCGGTTTCTCGACTTAGTAATTTCACTTCCTATTTTGTTTATAAGGAACTTTTGGTATATTATTTGCTGTAGATATTGGTGTTGTTTATATTATTTTTTGGGTTTTGTTTTAGTTTTATATGATATGGGAATTTTGCATTCGATTGTTTAGCGACCACTACGCAAGCTAGACAACTTTCTTCTAGCAAATCACATGAAAACAGGCCGGCATGATTTTAGCAACCATCAAAAGCCGCAACGTCACTCAATAAAATAACATTTGGACTGCGCTGGTCAACAAGTAGGTCTACACCTACTTACTTTGTACAACTACAATCACTGCTATTTAGAAAAACTTAAAATATTTAAGCCACTCCGAAAGATAAAAGTTAATAACACAATTCTTCACTATTCTTGTAGATCTCTCCACTTTAATTACTCTTTTATCCCGGCATAAAACTGCTAAAATTTAATTATCAGAAATACTACGCTTGGAAAAAGGAAAGTTTAACCAAATTAGTCAAGCGAGCCAACTAGCGTAATGCAATGGAACCGCGATCTCACTTAAATATAAGATAAGATTTAATTACGTACGGTTTTAACCTCAACAATGTTCTTCAGTGAAACTTTGTCATTCATTACTGCTAATCAGATAGGTGGAATGATTTTTGTTTTTATTTGGTACAGTTATTTTGTCTGGAGTTTAGGTGGTATATTTTTGTAAATAATATTTTTGTTATGAAATTGACTACCTTGATTGTGTAATTGCATCACGTGCGAGGTAGAGCACGGCTCTGCGGTCCAGGATGCAAATCCTAGGTCGAGCAAAGTGATATTGTGTGTCACTGCTCAATACCAGGTCGGAGTAAAAAATTTGTGCCTGATATGGCGATAGGCATGCCCCCTTTTATACAACGGGAGGAAATATAAAAGCGTGATGTGTATGTGTGTGTGTGTAAATAATACCTATTAGGGGTGGCGTGACTTTGATTACCGCATCACATTAACAGTTTCCAAGCTTTTTGAATACAAAACCAAATCCTTAAGCAGACACGAACATAATTTTATACAGCAATAACATGAAAGATCCATCAACCTCAACCCTGCCCCATCCCCTGGATCTCTCAAGATTATCCCACGATAATGAAACGTAGTAGCACTCGGTTTTCATTATTATAACGGTTAGTTTTGCCGCGTTAATGGCCCATAAACATGACCGCAAATAGACTAGGAAGAAACCAACTTCTGAGCAATAATCTTATGCCATAATATGAGATCGGGGGATAATTGGCCGCCGCTGGATGTGGCTTCCAGCGTAATGGGTTGTTAAGTTTGGTTAGACGCTGAAATAGTTCTGACATGTGCCGCAAGATGGCGTTGTAAAAATAATTCCACTTACAGGTCTCATATTTATGGATGCCATGAGATGGAAATGTTTAAGATATCGCCTATTAATAAAAATAGATATAGTGGGTGCGTAAAAATATGAGTCTTTGGGTCCATATAGTTGCTAAAACATTATATGAGATTACTAAAAGTAGCTAAAGCAAAACTTGTATAGTGTGTTACATACAATCTGTTTACACTAAGCCAGCGTGGTGGACTAAGGCCTAATCCCTCTCACTAGAAGAGGACCAAACCCAGCAATGGAACAGTATATAATAATAATAAATAATAAACCTTTATTTATTCCATACTTAGTTCAATAAACATGCAATAAGTGACTTACTTTTTTTAAAATTATTTTTGTATGGATTCCCTTCGGGTAAAAGCCTCCCCCAAGGAACTCCACTTATCTCTATCCTTCACGAAGGACAGTATTATAATACAGGGCTGATATTATTAAGCAGTTAACATAGTCACATCTAGCGTCTCTACATCAAAGAATAAGCACATAAACTTAGTTTTGTCGGGTAATCCCACAAATTTCACGGTTGTTTGATTACTGGCCGCCTCGTTATCCCGCTGGCGCACAAAATTACACATTTTAGTTAACTTCGCGTTTAGGTTGCCACTGTTAGTTCTGAATAACTAATCACAAGTGTTCTGTACTAGTAATGCCGTAGGGTCTCAAAGTCACTTTGTGTTTTCAGAATGGGTCCTATGTGAATAAGGTTTAAAATATTATTGGTATATTAAATTATTGCGCTGCTGGGCTTGCTTTTACAAATGAAGGTATTTCGTATCTTCTTCTTGATCGTTTTCGTCATTATAGGTCGTTTCCGTCTTGAAACCTTTTGACGGTGTCGAAGACAAGCTGTTTACAAGCTCTTCTGTCTTCGACTTTCTTCAACGCAGTGGTAATAGTACGATTTTGTTTACCAAGCTGAATTGATATAGGCTGGTAGCCTTTTTTTTTTTTTTTTACGTAGGTAAATCGTCAGTTGACTATCTCCCGCCTTGGGATGGGCGGGAGGGCGTGTCAGACTTTTACCGACTAAGAACCTACGGTGTTCCCATCCTTTGCCTATGTGCCTAGGTCCAAGATCCGGTGGCATTGAGACCTAGGCAGGCACAGGCTGGTAGCCTTTACGTATGAAATTATTAAAGAATGATATTCCAGATTTTTTCTTTGCGATGTTTCTTTTATAGTTATAATAAGTAGTTCTCAAGGAATACTTACTTCACTTTATAGAACCAGAGGTCATTATAAATAATAAGAACGAAAATGTTCCATAGTTCCCGATAACCCCGATTTACATATAACTTGTTAGTGTATGTGATGACTATCTATCGTTGTAATGGAGGACTTATACATATTAATAATAATATCAGCCCTGTATTATATACTGTGCCACAGGTGGAAATAGGCCTCTCCTACTACGAGGGATTAGTCCTTAGTCCACCACGCCTAGTGCGGATTGGTAGACTTCACAGACCCTAAATATTCTTATAGAGATCTTCTCAAGTATGCAAGTTTCCTCACGATGTTTTCATTCACCGATAAACCAAGCGATAATTCACAAAGAACCATTTTAGATGCGTGTACTTTGTTTGTGATCTTATAATTATTATATATTATAATTACAAATATTAAGTCACACCCATATAACTATAATGATTAATACCTGAATAGCTACATCACAAATTCTGACATTTAATACATTAGTAAGATTAGTAGAATATAGTCACCCATATTAACTACACCTTAAATATAATAAACACTAAGGCTTAGGGCGGATTTAGGCCCGCGGGCGTGGCTTACTGGCTAATTAGAATATTATGGAAACTGCTCGCGCCGAACTATGATGTCGGATTACCTGCGCATCACACTCGACTGCCTAATGTTAAATAAACACTCGGTTTTGAGGAAAAAGTTTGGGTGTACTGCAAGAGTTGTGGAAGTGTGTGACATACTGTTTTTATTTTTTCCTGATTTTTTGGTAGAGTCAAAGGAGGTTTTTTTAAGCGTTAGGTTATAGCAGTTCTTCTGCCATATACAATAAACAAATGTTAGCTTCACGTCCTATAATGTTTTTTCTTTTTATTCCACAACACTGGTTATAAATACTTAACATTCATAAAATAAAGTAATACAATACAACCTTCAATATATTAGCAACCTTCTTCAAGTGAATTTTATAAATATTGTTAAATATTGCCTTTGTTAATCCTTCCCTTGTTATAAACTGTTGCCTTACTGTCAAAAAGTATCCACATTTGATTAGTTTTGACGATCCTTCAAACTTCATACTAAACGTATCGCTCGCAGTGGAAGCAGACCGTTGCGCTAATGGTCAATAAAGTGGATCCGACCGCTCCACGGCAGCCGGGAATTGCACTCGTTGATCCCGGTTCTAATCCCGGGCCGGCCAACGGCGCAGTTAAGGCGGGTAATGCGTTCGGACCCGAGTTATGAACGTTGTTTTGTCCGTGGAAGAGTTGGCATACTGAACAGCCGTTTGTTCCTTACTCGTGTGTGAATTGTCCAAATTCTTGGTTAAGTTGTACTTTATATTTTTATAAATAGATGTTTTAATATACATTTTATATTAATTTTCTCTCTATTAAGTAAAGTCTAAGGAGTTTAAGAATACTGTTTAGTTGAATTTTGTGGCGAAAATTGTGGATAGCATACGATTTTGGATTATTTGTCGATAAAAATATAATGTTTATTTTTATGTCTAAGGATTTAAGATTTCTTACTGTACTTGGAGTACGGTATTATGGAAAATATTGTGGTTGGAACGCAACGTCTATTACCTTGACCCCAATTGAATAGCGCGTATATTTAATAACTACCACGCCAGGGCGGAAAATTAAAAGTCCAATGATAAAATTATTTCCAAACCAATTATATATTTCATAAACATTACAAGAAGGCATTAGGTGTATGAGGGTTTCTTAATAATATGTCCGCTTCATTTGTCACCCGGGCGGGTGCCAAGCGTGCACCTCGTGTTAATAACCGGCTTCCATGGCACCCGGCCAGGGTACGGGTTTAGGTGATTTGGACCGAGGTATGGACTTTTAGCGGCGACAGCCTAGTTGTGGAACGGACTGCCGAGACGAATGTCCGCAGGTTCAAATCCCAAGGTACACACCTCTGACTTTTCTAAAATTATATGTGGTTTCTTTGTGAATTATCGCTTGCTTTAACGGTGGAGGAAAATATCGTGAGGAAACCTGCATACCTGAGGAGTTCTCTATAGGAATTTCTAGGGTATGTGAAGTCTACCAATCCGCACTAGGCCAGCGTGGTGGACTAAGGCCTAATCCCTCTCAGTAGAGGAGGCCCGTGCCCATAGTGGAACAGTATTATAATACAGGGCTGATATTATTATTACTATATTATATATATGGACTTTTGCGGTTTACGATCTGTGTGGAAGTTTTCGCTTGAAGTTAACGGTAAGCGAAGGAAGTGGGGTATGGGTATGTCGATAGGAGAGTCAGTCTGAGTATATACAAGTGCTGTAGTGTTACTGTTTGATGCAAGATGTAGTCCGTGTACATTATGGTATGTTAGTGGTGGTAATGGTTATGCTGGTGGTATATTTTGTATCTGCCCAGATAGCAACCACCTTACACAAGGTGTTAAAACTCGCCATAGTGGCCCACGTAAGTATGTTGCCTTATGGGCTCTTATAGAAGTTTATTTCGCGTATCATCTTTTTGTTTTATCGGTCGATAAATCATCGCTAATCCCGTAATTATACCGGATACTGTGCGTATAAATGCTACATTTTGTAATGAACTTTTTATTGCAAATAATACGTTTCCTTTCATAGAAATCTACGAAATTAGCATCACTTTCTAAAATAGGAGAACTTTCCTCTTCTTATATAAGACTTAACACCTAATCATTAATGTCTCGGGGTGATAAGCGGTGCTGTTGGACAGTAAATGCTCTATGATAAACAGAACGTTTTCTGTCTCCATTATTTTTAAATAACAGAATAAATACTTGTCTATGTGTATCATATATAATTCTCTTTATGCCGGATCTTATGTTTGTTTTTTGTAACATTAAATTAAACAACTATAACCTGAACATCATTCACCATAACTTATTTCAAACCCAACTAATGCAAAGCTATACAGTACTCCATAAAGTCAAGCTTAGGCCGTATTGCCTCTGATTAATCGTCATAAATTGATGTATTAAAAAAATGTCAATCCGCATGTTCTCGACCCTTGGACCAATGGTTTAGACGGTGTACAAACGTTGCGGTACGTACACCGGCCCAACAAATGGCCTACTGAAGAACTACCATCTAATTTCAATTTAAGGCTTTACGCCGCTGGTAATTGATTTCGTGGCGTTATTTTTGGCAATTCAGTTTGTCTAATAATTGCTTGGGAGATATTTGGACACTATTTTAAGAATGTAGTTTATGTATTATAAAAGACTAAAGTACTAATATGGTTTAGATAAATAACTTTAAGTAAAGTTAAAGATAAAGTTTTAAGCGGCGATAGCCTAGTTGGGTGTGGAACGGACTGCCAAGACGAATGTCCGCAGGTTCAAATCCCAAGGGCACACACCTCTGACTTTTCTAAAAAATCATGTGTGTATTCTTTGTGAATTTATCGTTCGCTTTAACGGCGAAGGAAAACATCGTGAGGAAACCTGCACATCTGAGAATTTCTCTATAGGAATTTCGAAAGTGTGTGAAGTCTACCAATCTGCACTAGGGCAGCGTGGTGGACTAAGGCCTAATCCCTCTCAGTAGTAGAGGATGCCCGTGCTCAGCAGTGGGCAAGTATATAATACAGGGCTGTTATTATTATTATATTATTATTAAATAATTTTACATTTTGCATTTCTCTATGATATTTATCTAACTTTTGCCTTGGTATCGGCGCGCGTGTACCAAAAATCGATCGTAAAAAATGCATATCTTATAGAAATTAGAAAAATATATAACATGACCATAAATAGTAGTCATAATGAAATTACTAGAAACAAAAATCTAACGTCTTTTAATTGAACCAGCTTGTTTACTACCTCACCCGAAAAATAATTAAAATCTAACTTCTAAAAACAACTAAACTTTCATCTAAATAATCAAGCGCACTCATTATAACAATCTAGGACAATAATTACATTATCACAGACTACATAAACTAGACTTTAAGTGAATTAATCAGAATCCCAGCAGGAGTTGAGAGTGGCAAAAAACCTTGCTGGTTCTGCCAGCAAACTATCCTTATTAAAGGGGTTGGACTTAAGTGTCCGCCGAGCTCTCGAGATTTCAACCAAATGAAAGAAAACATTGTGCTTTGTGATTTTATTTGTCTAATTCTGTTGGAGATGTTGCGAATCGCGCGCAATTATTTTAAATTAGTTTATTATAATTGAAATTGGATTTATATTGTAATAATTAAAGATTATAGGATTTTAAGCGGCAATAGCTTAGTTGGGTGTGGAACGGACTGCCAAGACGAATGTCCGCAGGTTCAAATCCCAAGGGCACATACCTCTGACTTTTCTAAAAATCATGTGTGTATTCTTTGTGAATCTATCGTTCGCTTTAACGGTGAAGGAAAACATCGTGAAACAACATATAAACCTGCATACCTGAGAAGTTCTCTATAGGAATTTCGAAGATGTGTGAAGTCTACCAATCCGCACTAGGCCAGCGTGGTGGACTAATGTCTAGTCCCTCTCAGTAGTAGAGGAGGCCCGCGCTCAGCAGTGGGCAAGTATATAATACAGGGCTGATATTATTATATAGGGTTTTAAATTGAAAATTGTATAATACAGAAATGGTGGGAATTATCCCATTACACTGCTAAGTAAATAATACTGCCTGGAATAGAGACATATTTTTTTTAGTTCATCTTGTCCATAATACTCCTTCTGTGTAAAAATTAAATGTAACTTAGTAAGCAATGAAAATCAACGAAAAAAGAGACGACAAAGAGGAGAAGGAAGGGAGAAAATAATAATATAAAAAACCGTGATAAAATCTGGAAAATCGTTTTATTTCAATAATAAAAATATATTTTTCGCTTTTTTTTATACAACTTTCAATATATTGAAAAGTTCTTATTAACTGCAGCTACAAAACTAACTCCAAAATATTCTTGAGTCACGTCGCGCGTAAGTTTGGTTAAATTTGCAGGTGCGACAAAAACTTAATCATACATATTCAAATAATCATCCCCCAAATGAGGGATAAAGTTTAGAAAAAGGGGTTGGAAATAAAAATGTCTGCGCCATTAAATGTAGACAAAACTGAGAGTTGAAACTTAAGTGTTTCGTTAAAAGGTTTTTCGGATTTGAGAAATAAGTTTTCACGTTTGTATTATTATTTTAAATATGTTCTCTCAATGATTGCATATTAGAATTATTGGAAGAAACATTATTTTTTTTAAAAACGAGGAGAAAATATTACATAGAAAGGAACATCGATATATATGTACGTAGTATTAAATGTGGCGTTCCGAACATTCAAGGTGTTCAACTGAATTGAACTGCAATCTATTCAAACTGATTTTAGTATGGTCAATATGGACAGCTTGTGGGTGTGGACGGAGTGGCGCTCATGATTTAAAAACTCGAGTCTAAGTGTAAACTTGGATTTGAATAAAAATATTAGTCAAATAAGTACAATTATTTCTTATTTAAGTGAACAAATAGTTTATATGGACGTTCGTGTCTATAGAATATACGTCAATGTAATGGAACATTCTAGTAATGACGTGCGGTAACCAAATACCTAGTTAAATTAACGTCTAAACTTATAAATCGATTTTGGATGAAATATCTGTGACCAACAATAAAATACGTTTAATTTTTTTTATTCCAAGTAGTATTTTTTGCAAATTTACGATACAGTTTCGTTCGTAAAGGTTTATAATGTTTTAAATTCTACAATATTAAACATAGCCTTATAAATTTAGTCTTGTAGTACTCAGTTTATGAGATTACTCTTAATCAACAACTTTACTTCGTGTTTTGGCAAGTTTAAGAGTCTCATCAAGTCTTTAACTGTGTTTTGACCAGCACTGGGAACGCTTTACGATCTTTGCGCACTTAACAGACTCTTTAAAGCTTTAAAAATGATTTGTGCTATGATCTTCTTTTTACTTTAAAATTTAAGTGTTTTGCAAACAATAATATTCTAAGTTTGAACAAAAACATCTGATAGTTGTATGTTCAAAAAATACTCGGATTAGTTGTATATAAATTCAAAGCAACATGATTATAATATGAAAAAAATATAAATAGTTTGTAAAGCATTTTTTTATTGCTTAGAATGACGAGACGAGCTTGCCGTTCGCCTGATAGTGAGCGATACGATCGCCCATAAACAATAGAAACACCATCCGATACCTTGAATTACAAAGTTTTGTTTGGTATTCCACTGCGCTCGCCTGAGACATGAGATGTTAAATCTTATTATGTTCAGTAGTTACACTGGCTACAATGTTCAAAAAACCGGGACACAACAGTAACTCTACACATAGACATTGTGGTTGTACCTATCCAGCCGGACTCTCACATATGAGAAACCTACCACTAGTGACCATAACAAGGTTCTGCATTTGAAGATAAAAATCTTTATCCAATAGAGTTGTAACTTGTAAATTACTTTTCATTCAAAATTTTACGTGTATCAATCTGAGTTATTTAACAGGAAAAAAGTAATAAAGAACTGTCGTGATAGTAACTGACCTTTGTTCATAAATAGACGGGCAAATTAAGAATTCATTACTTACTAGCTACTAATAGACGTATCTTCACTTACTCTTCCCAACATCCAGCTTATGTTGATCCATAATAAGTATTATTTAGTTGGTCCATAAAGAGCGTAGTTTCTGTCGGGAGACTAGACCGACTAAAACTTTTAATAGCACTTCTCGTCGAAGAAAATGGTCTCGAACTACATAAAAGTAGTTTATTACGATTTTTCAGTGGACTACAAGCTAACGGCCGTCTGAGACAATGTTTAAGGGCCTTGATAGTTTTATAGTGCGGAATTGGTTCTCGTGTGGTGTTCGAACTTTGCGCCTTTTTGAGTTTATCTTGGCTATATTAAGTTATAATTGTTTATGGTTTAATAACCGTCATTTTCAATAAAGGATCGTAATCGCTTTTTTCGATGGATCTCAAAATGGACCAATCAGAACAAAGTACTTTTAGACATGCTTACATTATTTTGATTGGTTCATTCTCGGAATCGGATTAAGATTGAGATTAAGATCGTTTATTGAAAACAGGTGTAAGTGGAAAGTGTTTTGTTTGAAATGGAGTATAACTTTTATTTTTGGTCATCATAGAAATTCAATCAATTCAATTTTAAGCAGAATTTAAGGTTAATCGTTGCTCTGGTGTTGTAGTTGTATCACGGTACGACTGGAGTGCAATTATTAGACAAAGTGAGATTGTGTTTTTCTAGTCATTATTGACTGTAGCCTGGAGTCTGAAATATGTGCACGATATGATGATAGATTCGCCTATCACATCATGTGACGGAATATATAGGGCGGAAAGTGGGTGCACCAGTGACGCCTCTGCCTACCCTTTGGGGGATAAAAGGCGTGAATGTGTATGTGTTGATGTTGTACTTGTTTATGAGCGGCGGTGATTTCTTACCATCAGATGAGTAAATTATTCGATTACCCCCTTTAGTATAAAATAACAGTAAATCTAAGTTACTCCTTTTTTGTAGTAGAGCATGATCATAGATATTAATAGAATAAATAATCTATAAAAAAACAACTCTTTTGCCAATTCTCTACATTTACCGACTCATGACAACAAACTAATGTCTTTCTAGATTGCATCGAGCAAATGCACTTGTCACATCTCGGATGATTATATCAACAGGCCCGTCCATTAACACTGATGTCTGAACACAAAACTTATTTTCAACTTAAAAGCTAAGACTGTAGAGTTCAAAACACTTTGTAATTTTTCAAACTTACGACTTTTTTGTACGCAAAACACAGTAGCGTCATCTGTCGCTATCAATAAAAGTCATCGTGTCTTTCTGTTTGTTTTTCGTCAATCCATTGACAGAGTTATGCGCACGCGCATTAGTAGCTCGTCTGTATTTTTGTTTGTCATGTAGCGACGATTAGTTTGTTATGAATGATAATTAATAGTTTTCTATAATTTGTTATGTTTACATAATAAATATTGGAAGTGGGATATTAGTTATTTTGTGCTGAAATATGAATGTTTCAGACAAAAGTAATTGTAATGTTATATTTTGTACTAAATTTCACTTCATTGGAAGCGAGCATATTAATCTCAATGGTCAGTCGTATCTTCAGCACATTTCATTATACTTCAGGTTTAATGGTAATAACTTATAGCACCACTGTAATTACTTCGGATTCATTCTACGTTTCCCGTATGTTGGAGGCACAATATGCCGTCTACCTGACACCAGCCTTCTGAGGTGTCTGACCTCCACCAACACGAATTAACCTGGGAACCGAACCTCTTTCCCTATGCTGTCACAGACACAGACTTTAAAGGCTATATATAGTTAACGTAAAACAATAAAATCTATCACACACTATCTTCAAAAACGCCTCCAGTCCACCTATCTTTAACAACTCTATCTTCATTCCTCTGCTCAAATCTTATCCATGCCGTATCTAAACAAGTGCCTTATCATAATCAAAATTAGTATGTGGACGGCAATAAAAGTTATCTCTAAACATGGCACTACGAATGTGCTTATCTGAGTCCGTTTTTTGAACATTGAGGCTTGGGAAACAGCTGCGAATAGGTTATGATTTTAATAATTATTTACTGAATATAAATATTTTGGTATGATGAAAGTAGTGTACTTCTTGAAATGACAGATTAACATTTCGCAAAATGATTTCTAATGTTTACGCGAATGATAGACAGTGAAATAAATTATTTTAAGGATTTTATCGCAGTTCTATATTATTATTTTGTCCCGACGTTTCGTAGACTTTACAGCCTTTGTGGTTATGTCCCCCGTGTAATTATTTGTAACAATGTTTTCTATAAATTATAAATTATGACGATCGTCACTAGGGTTGCCACTTGCCACCAAGTTTTCATGTAAATAAAGTAAGTTGTCCAGCGAAATACTGGATATTTTAAATCTAATTAATAAATAGATGGCGCTAGCGTCATGTAGTGGTTTATAGCGGAAAAGGCTTTTCACGCGGGCGAAGCTACGCACAACGCTTAGTAATGAATAATAAAGGAATAATCTTGAATATCACTCCCATGCTAGTCCACCTAGCTGTTTACATCTATCTCAAGCGATACGTACCTATAAGAGGCGAACAGTATTTTTCAAAAGATAACCCGATGTTAAAAATATTACCTTAGTTAACATAATCCAATTTAACAGACAACAAAAGACAAACGTAAATAAACCTAACAAGGGAAGCCGGTAAGAATCGGTTTGTATGGAGTCTTCACCACTAGTATCTATTTCCCTATGACCTATATGACCTGTCGATGTCCAGTAATCGTCCGACAATCCGGTGGCCACGCGTTACGTCTTTATTAATAGCAACCATACAGCTAATACCGGAACATCAGTTAGCTAGTGACGTGTACAAATACTGCGTCCGAAATTGCCCAGCGAGCCGGCCAATCCGTTATCGGTGTACGATTATCGGCTCTTGGTAATCACTAATTATCTGTGATACGTCAAGAGCCGGCCGTTCCGGTATCTTCGTGGATAAAAGTGGTAATGTCATGTAATTTTTTTTTTTATAAGAAGTAAAGTTAACATCGACTCTTGATATTCTTTGCGTTAGATCTGCAGTTGACTGTATTTATGAGGTGAATTATCGTATTTTCTTAAATCATTTAAACACTCAGGTTATGTAGATTTTGCATATCTACAGTTTGAGTAGTCATAACTGATTTTTTTTATTTAGCCTTGCATTATACGATGTCTATGTGTTCCTATATAACGTCTATTTCCTTCGTCATTTCAAGTCCTGGTAAATATTGCGACCGTATTGCATACCGTCTAATAACAGACTTATTTAACTTTTCAGTTGTATAAAAAACCTAGCAGTTACTATTTCGTGTTAGATACACCTAATGAGAAAAGAGGTTTGATACACAGACAGGCAGATACAATTATCGTGACAAAGTAGTCTCATGTTATCATTATAACAAACTCAGTGAACAAAAAAAATAAAAATTCACAGAAATAATTACATCAATATTTTATAAGTATTCTGTATTGTTAACATCATTACATTTTTTTTACTTGCCGTTCTTATATTTCTAGTTTAAAATTTATTAAATTCTTTGTTAAATATTCACAAATTCCATATACTTACCTACAATTATATAACAGTAAACTAGCTGAAACCGCTCTTCGCGACAGTACGTTCGAAATAATTGAATATTGTAGTAGGCGAAAAGTTTGTCGCCAGCGAATTTATTTTAATATTTAAAATCGTTTTTAAACGATTTCATTATAAGAGCTTGTGTGATTTTAATTTATATTCCCACAGACGCCATATTATATTATCACTCATTTACAAACATAATATATTTGAAACTCATTACTTATTTAGGAATCTTTTTATTGATATTTTAATTTAAAATACTGGATGCGGGCCGTTTCCAATATATCTGGAAATCTTTGAGGGAGGCTCATGTTCAGCAGTGGACATCTTGCGACTTAAGATGATAAATTTAAAACGAATTTATTGCCTACTAGCAATAATATACCGGCTCAATATATTCTAGTTTGGACATTGTCCCTGTCTAACTATTAGACATTATGAGACATTTGTTGGTACTGTTGGTTCTGGCTTAACACCAACATCAACTTATTTCCTCATGCTCTTGTGTAAATGTGGACCACATTAAGAAATCTAGCTTAGCCGTCACTTCAACCAACACAAACTGACACAATACCAAATCTCAGTATTTCGCGTCAAAATAAATGATTTCACACGTTACGTACGTTGTTCGTCACTCAACTGATAATTTTATATAGTTCTCCCGTACTTGATCAAACATTTGCGGTGACCGGTCGAATGTTTGCCTGTTTGACCAACCAGTTTCGCGTGTGGTCCGTATTTGGTAAACACTGGTTGCGATGACTGTACATTTATTTAATTGTAGAAAGTTTTTAATAACAGTGTCTAATATTATTTTTGTTTTAAAATTTGTTTTTTTTTTTTCAATTTCTATGTTATTGTTTGCTATTGGTTCTTCAGTCAAGGTTTAGATGAATTAGAGGGAGTTAATATCATGCATGCGATTTGTTATTAAACTTTTAAATACTCTCTGCGGCATGCTTGAGAGATTATGTGCGATAATTATTAATTATGTCGGCCTAATGCCTTCTATTTTTAACCTGCGTTATTATACACTTTTATTTTATTTTATTATAATTGCTTCTCTATAGTTTGCTGAAAGTACAGAATGTAATACGGAGAGCTCACGAATGTATTTCTAAAATCTAAAATCCATATAATTATTATCTATTTTGCGAGCATATAAATGAACTGCTCTAAACAGCAATAAAAGAAAACAATTGTAATATTTCTCTTTGGTGTGTATCATGTACTGTAGTTTATACCTTAAACTGATTTTGAAAAGAGCAACACCAGTGTTCCTTGCTCGTTCTTCTCTGGTGAGAACTGCCTTCCGAACCAGTGGTAGAGTTAATATTGACGGAATCTAAACAATATATAACATTTGCAGGTTCAAATAAATTATTTCATTTCATATCGATAAAATATAATTGCGTCACCTAGAAATCGATACTTTACTTAACATAAAGCCACTACACCGAGACACGACAAATATTTAAACAATAATGATACCAGTTATCCCCTCTTACAGATGGAGGATGTAGATATAGGTACACAGGAACATAAGAGTGGCAATTAATAGATGCCGACGACCGCGTGGGCGATCCACGGCGATTCTAGACGTTGTCGTCTCTGTTGGGACGTCGGGAGTCTTGTAAAAAGTCTAGTCAAATAATCTAATATCAGAATAGTCTGGTACAAACAATAAAATTAAATGTAATATAAAAATATGAAAGTATATTCATTTGTACAATAAAAACAAATTCTTTAATTAATAATGTTTTCTATCTGACTAGAAGCGACCATGAATAATAAATATTACGCCGAGTTGTCCGTCCAAGTAAATTGCCACCGCGATGTACTAAATCACAGCAGAATAATTTTAGTGACTTCACTCAATGGCTGCTACTATTTTTTTATTGCAATTGCTACCAAGTGAAAGTTAATCTTGCTGTGTCTGAACCGTAATCAAGAAAAGTAGTATAATAATAATATAATTTAATATATTACTATTTTTGGCACCGACTGACTCATTGCATGGCTTTCGGAATCAAAATTTTATATAGTTGTCCCCCACATACCCTACTTTTTATCAGGGGCATGACAAAGTGGCCTCATTGTAGCTGATGGTACATTGGTAAGTGAAGAGGTGCCTAAAATATGTCGACCGCCAAAAGATAAACAAGTCCGAACGGTCGGTACAATTATACTGGCCTGGTAAATTGCGTCTTATGCAAAATACACTTGTGCACTTTTTGTTCCTTCACCCTCAAATTCCAGAGAGACGGCATTCCGACATGACCGAAGAAAGATCAGCAACCATGAATGACAAACATACACGACACTATGAAATTATTATTACATATTCATCGAAAACATTGAGTATTTTATTACAAAATCTGATATTTGTTTATTCCCGCGACTCACACAACGTCGGTATCTCACGACCCCGCAATTAGCTTTCTGCCGATACAAAGATCGATTTGAATCAATAACAATTTTATATGTTTGTTTGTATGTATTCTCGGCTAGTGTTTAACAGCTATCTTGATGTCAATATGTTACACCATAAATAATAGAAAATTGTACTTTGTAATATCAATGGGCTAGTATTAGATATATGAATCTGACAATTAAATCTATACGAATAAGTAAAGTTTGCAGGTTATGTATAGTCATTTTTGAACCACTAATCCATTCTAAAAATTGTTTTATTATTATAAGCTACGTTAACCCAGAGTGTGATAAGATATTTTAAATCCTAGGGATAGATTTTAATATTGACCCATAAGAAGGGACTAGTTTGTATAAAGAAATAAAAAGTTGCTTTACACAATCCGTATAGATTAAACCCTTTAAAGTCCTATTTCACATAATAAAAGGCGACAAAATACAAAAGTCATGCTCTCAAATAAATGGTAAAGAAAAGAGTGCATCTAGCATAAACTGGTTTACACGTAACAATACATAGGTCTATGTCCAGTAGAGAGACAGCATAATAATATAATGATATAAACAGTTAGTGTGCTTATGTTTAAAAAGCGCTAACATTACAAGGACAAATTCTTAGAAATTCCTTACAGAAAGCGGTCGCGTGCGAAGCCTAACTCGATAATTCGAAGTAAACTCCACCTGTGTGAAGTTAGCAAGTGAGTTTAATATATAATTTTTTTTATATTGCCAAAGGATTGTACTAGGTTAGTACCGGATTGTACCGTTTTTTATTTTGTTTGTACCTTGTAGGGCTAGGAGATATGGTGTACTGAAAGTTTTGTCAATCAACGCCTTGAGTATAGTAACATAAACTCGCGGCATTTGCAAACCAAGCATCATTTTAATGATTTTATAACTGAATATAATGAAGGAATACGTCTCTCAGTGGTAAAATATCTCTCTAACATGGTACAATCCGAAATGAGGGAGTACACACGACGGAAATGCACGAAATTGGTAGAAAATTATTATTTATAAATAAAGTACGGCCATTTTCAAATAAATTATCATTGTGATGATTTTATAGCTGAAAATGATTGACGAATACCTTTTTCAGAGGAACAATCCCTCTCTAACAGACGACAATCTGAAATGAGGTAGTACAAACGACTGAAATGCACGAAATTCGTAGAAAATTATGATTTTTTTCCAAGTACGGCCATTTTGAAAAAAATCACCCTTGTGATGATTTTATAGCTGAATGTGATGGATGAATACGTCCTTCACAGGTACAATCCCTCTCTAACAGAGTACAATCCGAAATGAGGGAGTACAAACGACGGAAATGCACGAAATTCGTAGAAAATTATTATTTATAAATAAAGTACGGCCATTTTCAAATAAATAATCATTGTGATGATTTTATAGCTGAAAATGATTGACGAATACCTCTTTCAGAGGTACAATCCCTCTCCAACAGACGACAATCCGAAATGAGATAGTACAAACGACGGAAATGCACGAAATTCGTAGAAAATTATGATTTTTTTCCAAGTACGACCATTTTGAAAAAAATCACCCTTGTGATGATTTTATCGCTGAATGTGATGGATGAATATGTCTTACAGAGGCACAATCCCTCTCTAACAGAGTACAATCCGAAATTAGGGAGTACAAACGACGAAAATGCACGAAATTCGTAGAAAATTATTATTTATAAATAAAGTACGGCCATTTTCAAATAAATAATCATTGTGATTATTTTATAGCTGGATATGATGGAGAAATACGTCTGTCAGAGGTACAATCCCTCTCTAATAGAGTACAATCCAAAATGAGGGAGTACAAACGACGGAAATGCACGAAATTCGTAGAAAATTATGATTTTTTTCCAAGTACGGCCATTTTGAAAAAAATCACCCTTGTGATGATTTTATAGCTGAATGTGATGGATGAATACGTCCTTCACAGGTACAATCCCTCTCTAACAGAGTACAATCCGAAATGAGGGAGTACAACCGGCGGAAATGCACGAAATTCGTAGAAAATTATTATTTATAAATAAAGTACGGCCATTTTCAAATAAATAATCATTGTGATGATTTTATAGCTGAAAATGATTGACGAATACCTCTTTCAGAGGTACAATCCCTCTCTAACAGACGACAATCCGAAATGAGGTAGTACAAACGACGGAAATGCATAAAATTCGTAGAAAATTATGATTTCTTTCCAAGTACGGCAATTTTGAAAAAAATCACCCTTGTGATGATTTTATCGCTGAATGTGATGGATGAATATGTCTTACAGAGGTACAATCCCTCTCTAACAGAGTACAATCCGAAATGAGGGAGTACAAACGACGGAAATGCACGAAATTCGTAGAAAATTATTATTTATAAATAAAGTACGGCCATTTTAAAATAAATAATCATTGTTTTGTTTTTATTGCTGAAAATGATTGACGAATACCTCTTTCAGAGGTACAATCCCTCTCTAACAGAGTACAACCCGAAATGAGGGAGTGCAAACGACGGAAATGCACGAATTTCGTAGAAAATTATTATTTATAAATAAAGTACGGGCATTTTCAAATAAATAATCATTGTGATTATTTTAGAGCTGGATATGATGGACAAATACGTCTGTCAGAGGTACAATCCCTCTCTAATAGAGTACAATCCAAAATGAGGGAGTACAAACGACGGAAATGCACGAAATTCGTAGAAAATTATTATTTATAAATAAAGTACGGCCATTTTCAAATAAATAATCATTGTGATGATTTTATAGCTGAATGTGATGGATGAATATGTCCTTCAGAGGTACAATCCCTCTCTAACAGAGTACAATCCGAAATGAGGGAGTACAAACGACGGAAATGCACGAAATTCGTAGAAAATTATTATTTATAAATAAAGTACGGCCATTTTCAAATAAATAATCATTGTGATGATTTTATAGCTGAAAATGATTGACGAATACCTCTTTCAGAGGTACAATCCCTCTCTAACAGAGTACAATCCGAAATGAGGGAGTACAACCGGCGGAAATGCACGAAATTCGTAGAAAATTATTATTTATAAATAAAGTACGGCCATTTTCAAATAAATAATCATTATGATGATTTTATAGCTGAAAATGATTGACGAATACCTCTTTCAGAGGTACAACCCCTCTCTAACAGACGACAATCCGAAATGAGGTAGTACAAACGACGGAAATGCATAAAATTCGTGAAAATTATGATTTTCTTTCCAAGTACGGCAATTTTGAAAAATATCACCCTTGTGATGATTTTATCGCTGAATGTGATGGATGAATATGTCTTACAGAGGTACAATCCCTCTCTAACAGAGTACAATCCGAAATGAGGGAGTACAAACGACGGAAATGCACGAAATTCGTAGAAAATTATTATTTATAAATAAAAGTACGGCCATTTTCAAATAAATAATCATTGTTATGATTTTATAGCTGAAAATGATTGACGAATACCTCTTTCAGAGGTACAATCCCTCTCTAACAGAGTACAACCCGAAATGAGGGAGTGCAAAACGACGGAAATGCACGAATTTCGTAGAAAATTATTATTTATAAATAAAGTACGGGCATTTTCAAATAAATAATCATTGTGATTATTTTAGAGCTGGATATGATGGAGAAATACGTCTGTCAGAGGTACAATCCTCTCTAATAGAGTACAATCCAAAATGAGGGAGTACAAACGACGGAAATGCACGAAATTCGTAGAAAATTATTATTTATAAATAAAGTACGGCCATTTTCAAATAAATAATCATTGTGATGATTTTATAGCTGAATGTGATGGATGAATATGTCCTTCAGAGGTACAATCCTCTCTAACAGAGTACAATCCGAAATGAGGGAGTACAAACGACGGAAATGCACGAAATTCGTAGAAAATTATTATTTATAAATAAAGTACGGCCATTTTCAAATAAATAATCATTGTGATGATTTTATAGCTGAAAATGATTGACGAATACCTCTTTCAGAGGTACAATCCCTCTCTAACAGACGACAATCCGAAATGAGGTAGTACAAACGACGGAAATGCATAAAATTCGTAGAAAATTATGATTTCTTTCCAAGTATGGCAATTTTGAAAAAAATCACCCTTGTGATGATTTCATCGCTGAATGTGATGGATGAATATGTCTTACAGAGGTACAATCCCTCTCTAACAGAGTACAATCCGAAATGAGGGGTACAAACGACGGAAATGCACGAAATTCGTAGAAAATTATTATTTATAAATAAAGTACGGCCATTTTCAAATAAATAATCATTGTTATGATTTTATAGCTGAAAATGATTGACGAATACCTCTTTCAGAGGTACAATCCCTCTCTAACAGAGTACAACCCGAAATGAGGGGAGTGCAAAACGACGGAAATGCACGAATTTCGTAGAAAATTATTATTTATAAAATAAAAGTACGGGCATTTTCAAATAAATAATCATTGTGATTATTTTAGAGCTGAATATGATGGACAAATACGTCTGTCAGAGGTACAATCCCTCTCTAATAGAGTACAATCCAAAATGAGGGGAGTACAAACGACGGAAATGCCCGAAATTCGTAGAAAATTATTATTTATAAATAAAGTACGGCCATTTTCAAATAAATAATCATTGTGATGATTTTATAGCTGAATTTGATGGATGAATATGTCCTTCAGAGGTACAATCCCTCTCTAACAGAGTACAATCCGAAATGAGGGAGTACAAACGACGGAAATGCACGAAATTCGTAGAAAATTATTATTTATAAATAAAGTACGGCCATTTTCAAATAAATAATCATTGTGATGATTTTATAGCTGAAAATGATTGACGAATACCTCTTTCAGAGGTACAATCCTCTCTTACAGAGTACAATCCGAAATGAGGGAGTACAACCGGCGGAAATGCACGAAATTCGTAGAAAATTATTTATAAATAAAGTACGGCCATTTTCAAATAAATAATCATTGTGATGATTTTATAGCTGAAAATGATTGACGAATACCTCTTTCAGAGGTACAACCTCTCTAACAGACGACAATCCGAAATGAGGTAGTACAAACGACGGAAATGCACGAAATTCGTAGAAAATTATGATTTTTTTCCAAGTACGGCCATTTTGAAAAAATCACCCTTGTGATGATTTTATCGCTGAATGTGATGGATGAATATGTCTTACAGAGGTACAACTCTCTCTAACAGAGTACAATCCGAAATGAGGGAGTACAAACGACGGAAATGCACGAAATTCGTAGAAAATTATTATTTATAAATAAAGTACGGCCATTTTCAAATAAATAATCATTGTGATTATTTTATAGCTGGATATGATGGAGAAATACGTCTGTCAGAGGTACAATCCCTCTCTAATAGAGTACAATCCAAAATGAGGGAGTACAAACGACGGAAATGCACGAAATTCGTAGAAAATTATGATTTTTTTCCAAGTACGGCCATTTTAAAAAAAAACCCCTTGTGATGATTTTATAGCTGAATGTGATGGATGAATACGTCCTTCACAGGTACAATCCCTCTCTAACAGAGTACAATCCGAAATGAGGGAGTGAGGTACAATCCCTCTCTAACAGAGTACAATCCGAAATGAGGGAGTACAACCGGCGGAAATGCACGAAATTCGTAGAAAATTATGATTTTTTTCCAAGTACGGCCATTTTGAAAAAAATCACCCTTGTGATGATTTTATAGCTGAATGTGATGGATGAATATGTCTTACAGAGGTACAATCCCTCTCTAACAGAGTACAATCCGAAATGAGGGAGTACAAACGACGGAAATGCACGAAATTCGTAGAAAATTATTATTTATAAATAAAGTACGGCCATTTTCAAATAAATAATCATTGTGATTATTTTATAGCTGGATATGATGGAGAAATACGTCTTTCAGAGGTACAATCCCTCTCTAATAGAGTACAATCCAAAATGAGGGAGTACAAACGACGGAAATGCACGAAATTCGTAGAAAATTATGATTTTTTTCCAAGTACGGCCATTTTGAAAAAAATCACCCTTGTGATGATTTTATCGCTGAATGTGATGGATGAATATGTCTTACAGAGGTACAATCCCTATCTAATAGAGTGCAATCCGAAATGAGGGAGTACAAACGATCGAAATGCACGAAATTCGTAGAAAATTATTATTTATAAATAAAGTACGGCCATTTTCAAATAAATAATCATTGTGATGATTTTATAGCTGAAAATGATTGACGAATACCTCTTTCAGAGGTACAACCCAATCCGAAATGAGGGAGTACAAACGACGGAAATGCACGAAATTGTAGAAAATTATTATTTATAAATAAAGTACGGCCATTTTCAAATAAATAATCATTGTGATTATTTTATAGCTGAATATGATGGAGAAATACGTCTGTCAGAGGTACAATCCCTCTCTAATAGAGTACAATCCTGAAATGAGGGAGTACAAACGACGGAAATGCACGAAATTCGTAGAAAATTATGATTTTTTCCAAGTACGGCTATTTTGAAAAAATCACCCTTGTGATGATTTTATAGCTGAATGTGATGGATGAATATGTCTCTCAGGAGGTACAACTCCCTAATAGAGTGCAATCCGAAATGAGGGAGTACAAACGACGGAAATGCACGGATCGTAGAAAATTATTATTTATAAATAAAGTACGGCCATTTTCAAATAAATAATCATTGTGATGATTTTATAGCTGAAAATGATTGACGAATACCTCTTTCAGAGGTACAATCCCTCTCTAACAGACGACAATCTGAAATGAGGTAGTACAAACGACGGAAATGCACGAAATTCGTAGAAAATTATTATTTATAAATAAAGTACGGCCATTTTCAAATAAATAATCATTGTGATTATTTTATAGCTGAATATGATGGACAAATACGTTCGTCAGAGGTACAATCCTCTCTAATAGAGTACAATCCAAAATGAGGAGTACAAACGACGGAAATGCACGAAATTCGTAGAAAATTATGATTTTTTCCAAGTACGGCCATTTTGAAAAAAAAATCACCCTTGTGATGATTTTATAGCTGAATGTGATGGATGAATACGTCCTTCAGGTACAATCCCTCTAACAGAGTACAATCCGAAATGAGGGAGTACAAACGACGGAAATGCACGAAATGGTAGAAAATTATTATTTATAATAAAGTACGGCCATTTTCAAATAAATAATCATTGTGATGATTTTATAGCTGAAAATGATTAACGAATACCTCTTTCAGAGGTACAATCCCTCT